>NC_134853.1:91518781-91766281 GCF_049852395.1 Peromyscus maniculatus bairdii | reverse complement strand
CTCACTTCAAACCCAGAGACAGACCTGTCACAGCCTGAGCTGGCTCATTGTCAGGGCTGCTGGAGGAGATGTTGGTGCATTGCTCCTAAAGGTCTGCAGGGCTGCCTACAGGTCTTAAATGTGTGAGATGTGTTGTTAGAATGTCTGAGGGTTTCATCAGAATGCCCTCCAGAGTTCATTCTAGTTCCAAACCATTGTTTAGACTCAGGGCTACAATGGTCATTTGCTGGTATGTGTGTGCACAGCTATTTTCTCATTGAATTAATTCCTCAGCTGTTCCTTTTGTCCTGAGTAGTGACAGCAGTGTCTAGAGCCTCTTGCCTGATATGAGCAACACCCCCAAACACCCAAAGCCTGCCCCAGTGAATCTGTGTTTCTGGAGCTGTACAGTGTGTGTGCGTGTGTATGTGTGTGTGTGCACGTGCCTCATGTTATGGACTGATACATGCTCAGTGTCCTTTATAGTACTAATATTTGATGCTCTGCTTCCACTGAGTCAGCTCATTTTCTGCATGTTCTTTTTATCTGCATATTCTTGTTTCAAGGTACCGATCTCAGGCCCACTCCTTGATTTTCCCAAATTTACTCCTGTGCCATAGTGGATTATACTGAGGGGTTGTAGTCATAGAGGTGGCTAGTGAAAAGAAAAAGGATGATAGCCACCTTGTTCTGAACACATTTCAGTCACTTTGTGTGTGGTTCCCACTGACAAGTATACCTTAAAGAATATCTGGTCTTCTCACCAGCCGCCTAGATATTTTCTTCCCTTCTCTTCTCCCTCTCTTCCCAATCAAATAACCAGCCAGTTGACCACCCAGGACAAAGATTCACTAGTCATCCAATCAGATAGCTAAACACTTAACAAACTGACCACCCAGGCAATTAACCAACCAACCAGTCAGCTAATCAATCAATCACCTGACCAATCAACTTACCAGCCTGCTAAACAATGGAAAGCCTAGTATTATGAAATCTCTCCCCCTACATGGCATGGTATGTGAAATTCTTATGTGAAGAAAAGAAAGAAGGGAAGAGGGGAAGTAAAGAATGGATGAAGAAAAAAGGGAAAGAAACATTAGGCTCTTTTGTTAATATCCATAAGCTGTTGCTCTGCCTCTGGTTTCCACCCACATTATTCATTTGTTGAGGACTCTGTATAGTAGGCCTGCTCAGGACATCGGTTAAATCAGCACCAATGCCTTTAACTCTGCCAATGATCCTATGACATGTGGGAGTTTGTCATTCTGTTTCATTATTAGAAGACTGAAGCTAGGAGGCGAGGTCACGTGTGCAAGGTCACAGGTTGGTCAGGAGTGGAATTGGGTCAAGTTGGCCAATACTCATTTGCCTAAAAAGTCAGAGCTCCTTCTTACCTTCTGATATCTAGCACCAAATTCTAAGGTAACTTTTTAAAAAGCCCACTAAATGAGTATGGGCTCTTTCTCCCCTAGAGATTATGCATTTTCCTCTGTATCCATAGTACTAGAAAACCAGGGTTCAGGAGGGACCCTTGAATGCAGTATAAGCCAGAATTTTCATGCATGACTCTGGGACTTCCAGCATCCTGTTTTGGATGGTCCTGTTTCATACCAGCCTCCTGAGTATACAAATCAGCAGTAACACAGTTACTGACACACGGGCTGGCCCCTCCTACATGGTAATGGATGTCCATGCTGGTTGATTTCACAATAGGACTTATTAACTCATAACACCACTAAGGAGGCATGGCTGCTCTGCTGCCCAGGGAGCACATTACAGAGGAAGCAGCCCAGGAGCAGGGTATAGGGGAGTGACTAGGAGTTAACCACCTGGGCACATCTGTGGGAAGGGAAATTCCAGGCAGATGCTGCTTCATAAAATTGCTGTTAGTGGAGACCCTCAGGAGGCTAGGAAGGACTGGTTTCCCAGTAGGGGAGGAGAGTGGTATAAATTGGTGTCTAAGAGATCATCCAGAATCAGCTCCTGAAAAGCCTTGAGTGCCATGACCAAGGCTTAGTCAGAAGGCTACAGGAAGCTCAAAGCAGGGTGGCCACATTAAGCAGGGTGCCAGGGATGCTGTGGGTGCCACACACAGGTACTGGCATGCACCTTGCCTTTCTCTGCCACATTCATCTTCTGAGGAACAGATACTGGTGGTTTAATGAACTCATTACTCATTCCACTGTCAGGTGAGTCCATTCGTGGCAGGAGCCCAGTGGAGGGCTCTATTCAGTGGAGGCCATGCTGCCGCAAGCTCATCAGCAGCCTAGCTCACCCTGGCTGGCAGAAGCTACCCAACCTGTTCTGCTGAGCCCTCACCTCCCACCCCCTCCCAATTCCACACTTTGCTGCCTCCTGAACTTGCCAACATTCATTTCAGGGAGCTTGATTGGAACAGTGTCTGCCTGGAATTTACTGCCATCTGTCTCCCGAGCCATTGTCTCGGTTGGTACCTCTGCATCTCTAAACTTGCTCCTGGGCATGGATGCTTTGGTCTGTAAGCTAGAGGAAGTCTGTCTGTCCTTCTTGTACCTCTTCCTGTGCCCAGGACAGTCAGTCCATCAATCTTTTCTTCCTCTCCTTCCTTCTTCACACCTTGGACCTTCTGAAGGAGCTGCTTTCTCTCTTTTTAAAACCGGGCTCCTTGTCTGAACACTTAAACGTCTGGGAGTGATAGGGAACATCTGTAATCCTAGCACCAAGGCTTGCTGGCCAGCCAGGCTAGCCCACTCAGAGAGTTTCAGGTTCAGCGAATGAGCCCATATCAAAACACAAAATGAAGAGTGACTGAGCATGACAATCAACACTGAACTACAGCCTCCACACATGCATGTACATGCATATACACACACCTGCACATTGCACATGAGCCTGTGCACATGCGCGCGCGTGCGCGCGCACGCGCACACACACACACACACACACACACGCACACACGCACACACGCACGTGCACATTACTGGTCATAGGTTTCTTTTTTTTTATTAAAAGATATTCGATTCATTTTACATACCAACCACAGATTCCCCTGTCCCCCCCCACCCCCTGCCAACCCACACCCCATTCTCACCTCCTCCAAGGCAAGGTGTCCCTTGGAGAGTCAACAGAGCCTGGTATATTCAGTTGAGGCAGGTCCAAGCCCCTCCTCCCTGCACCAAGGCTGTGCAAAGTGTCTCACAATAGGCACTAGGCTACAAAAAGCCGACTCATGGTCATAGGTTTCTTATCTGCATCCAAGATCAGCTGTTATATCATAGTCAATCTCACTGGTAAAATGGTCCTGTCCTAGAATACTTTTTAGTTGCTAAAGTTTGAGAACAAGCAGATAGTAAGTAGTTCTAAGGTAGACTCACCAATCTCCTCCTTATGGAGATTGCTTTTCTGTACCCACTTCCTCTGACTTTCCATTCCTCTTTATTGTCTCTTTACCTGAATATTTTAATATATATTTATAGTGAAAAACATTCATTCTTTATATATATATATATATTGGCTAAATCAAGTTATCCATTGGTCTTTTTTTCTGCTCATTAAACCCACTGGAGAAATTCCCTACCAACACCTTCATGCCTGCTGTACTTGCTTCTGGACCACTCCACCTTTAGCTCTTCTTGTTAATCAAATACTCTTTTGGACACCTCCTTTTCAGTGAGGTCCTTTCTGACCCCACAGTAAAAACCACTTGACAGAACTCCCTACCATCCCGCCTCTATCAGAACATTGTGCTTTCCTTCCTTATTAGACTTAGGTCTTAGCTCCAATTATCAGGACCATTTTATCTACTTGTTCAATAACTATTTTATCAATTTATGCAATAACTGTCACTGTATCCTGTTCCTGCTCTGCCCCCTCTTTGTGGACAGGACACTCAGAAGAAAAAAAAAAAACCCTGTATAATGGTCTCAGTATCAATTCTACTACCTATTTTCTTCTCACTACATACTGTTTTGACAAGAAATTGGTGTGTCACATTTACTTTTATGAAAATGTAGCTGTAGTTGTGGACTCAAAGCAGGACAATATAGGGAACAAACATGGATTGGGTGCTAGAGAGGTGACTCTGTCAGTAAACCACTTACTGTGAGACCATGAGGACCTGAGTTAAATCCCCAGAACCCACATCAAAGAGATAGGCAGGATGTCACCCACACACACAATTCTAGTTCTGGGAAGGTAGAGGCAAGTGTATCCTAACAAGTGTATCCCTAAGGTTTCTTTAGTCAGCCTACTAAAATCTGTGAGCTCCAGGTTCAGTGACAGACCCTGTCTCAAAAACAAGGTAGAGAGCAACTGAGGAAGACCACACACACACACACACACACACACACACACACACACACACACACACACACACACAGAGAGAGAGAGAGAGAGAGAGAGAGAGAGAGAGAGAGAGAGAGAGAGAGAGAGAGAGAGAGAGAATAGGTTGGCTAGAGTTCATGTGCCATCATTGGCATCTCTGAATGTCTTTCTTCCAAAAGGAATCACACACTGACCTTAAAGAGTTAATAGGAGGGTAGAAAGAGATGGTGCGAGCAGCAGGTAACCCAGTGTCTACACATGGAGAGGTTCAGTCACCAAGAAAAACATCAACATTTGTCCTGAGAGTTCTGCCTTCATTTCAGGCCAGGTAATTTATCAGTTGAAAGAGAAAAAAATGCAAATTTAGATAAAAATGCCAAAGATGCTGAAAAGCACCGGCTTCATCTCTAACTTTTCTCCTGGGCTGGCTGGGAAGCTAAGTTTAAATCCTGGTTAGACTCCCGGACCTCATCACAGCTACAGTGCTGAAAGCAAACAGACTATGGGATTTAAATTTTTTTTCTCATTTTCCCCCCTACAAAGCACAAATGTCATGGGCAAGGGGCAAACTCATTATAGCTAGGTTTCTATCTGCCTGGTCCAGATGCAAGTGCTAAAATGTGAGGCCAGTTCCAGTAGCCAACATCCAGGACTGTGTGTGGTGTGACTAATATATGTAAAACACACAGGGTCCTCTCTGACAGCATCTGGACCCAGAAGCAAAAGTTAAATTCTCAGCAAACTCCCCAAAGTCTTCACTGCTTTTCATGGTTGGAGGCAAAAAATCTGGCTGACAGCAGAGAAGTCCATAGTTGAGATTTTTTTATATATATAAGTGGATGCTATTGCTAGTAATGGACTGGGTGCCCAGCCACTATGGTAGTGAGGAAGGGATTGATGGGTAGTGAATGAGCTCATCATCTAGGTCCAAATAGGAAGAACAGTTTCTTGAGTATATTGCAAGAGTAGCAGGCATTAACTATGATATCCTCTATGGTGAATGGCACAGCTGGGGTGAGGGGAGAAGTGCCTCCATTTAGTATAAGTGTGTGTGTGTGTGTGTGTGTGTGTGTGTGTGTGTGTGTTATATTCACGTGTGTGTACATGTCTGTGGAAGACAGAGACTAACAGCCCATGCCTTCCTTGATCACTTTCTACTTTATCTTTTGAGGCAGGGTATCTCACTGAACCTGGCACTCACTTATTAGCTAGATTGGCTGGCCAGGGGCTCTTGGGAAATACGTGTCTCTATTCTACTGCATTAGGGTTCTATGTATGTACATATATGTACATATACATATATGTGGTTGTGTGTGTGTGTGTGTGTGTGTGTGTGTGTGTGTGTGTGTATTCTTTTGAATCTGAACTTATGCTTGTGAGTAGGCACTTTACCCACTGAGACCATAAGGGAAGTCTTTTATGGTTAGGATGAGTTTCTTTATGTGTAGTTTCCTGGCAAGTAATTTTCATACAAAGGAGGACAATCTGTATTGGCTGGTGTATGATCAACATGAGCTACTGGGCAAGAAATTCCCAATCTCTGCCATGCAAATAAGGGCTTTGCAAGTCAGGGACATGCAAATAAGGTAGTCCTGGTTGATCAAAGTTCCATCCTGTTCAACTGGTAGGGTCACAGAGTATTGGGTTGTAGCTTTGTGGTGTTAAGGACCAGTTTGGATTCCTGGATCATGCTGGAAAAATTCTCCAGTGCAGACCAGAGTGTTTTCTGGCCTCTTATTAGTGGCCTTCCCTCCCCACTGCTAGGATGATGCTCACTGATACCCAGCCATAACATTTAAAGATTTTGCTATCAGTTAGAGTAGACCAGGTCATGTTCTGATAAGAAATACATTCCTGATTCTCAAAGGCTTACAACAGTGAGGGTTTATTTCTTATTATGTTGCACGTCTATTGCAGGTTGTCAGGAGGAGGCATGCTCACTGCAACTATTCAGGGAGGTAGTTCAATGGAAGAGGTGCCAGTCACTGGACCAGACAGAGTAGAAGAAGGTAGAAGGATTCACACCAATAATTGACTGCACAGCCCAATCCATTGGCCATGGCTTGTCACCTGACTTCATTAAACACCAGGAGGACAGAGCATGGATCTGACCACATGTCTCTAGTGAAGGGAACCAAAAATGTTGGTCTATAACATCTTGTCTTTCTTATTAAGCTCCCAACTCTAGATGCCTCAAATCTCTTCACAAAGACACAACTTTTATTCCTTTTGCTTTATTATTGTGTTTGATATTCATTATCTTGCCTAACTGCTGCATCAGGCTCCATCTCTGTTTCTTTGCCAGTCTTGATCCTTGAAATCCACCCTTAACTCTCAGTCCCAACCCCTGGGCCATTCCTTCCTAGATTTAAAGCATAGGCACCCCTGGCACCCTCCTTCCAGTACCCAGCCTACACATTTGTAGAGAAGATAAAAGATATCAGGTTTGTTTGTTTCTAGTGAAAGATCTTTCAGGACCCTTCCAAGCTGCTATCTTAGTGTTCTATTATTATTCTCATCCACGAAGCTACAGACTCACACCTCCAGTGGGGAGTCCAACTCAGGCGCTTAATTAGCAAAGCAAATTAAACACTAAGGAGGCAGCATCCACAGTTGCTGGGCGACTTCCTGTGTGACCTGCCACTCAGCTGGAGGGAGGAAGGGATAGTGAAGTGTCTGGTCCTCCATGCTGGAGCCTGGAGCATGCTGGCTCCTTTCACAACTGACTGCCCTCAGCTAGCCCTGCTGTCCTGTGACCATGGCTGTCTCCCAGGCCTTCCTGTGCATTCTACCTACTCTCCCTCCAGGGCTTGTTATCATTCTCTCCCAACACATAAAAAACAAAAGGCAAAAGTCCTCCGCTCACTTCCATCCAACAGAATCATAACCCTTCCTCCCACAAACATAGGCCTGTCTAGTTGACAAAGCACATTCATCCACAGTGGCTCATTGCTTTTTTTTTCCCCCTTGGCAACATCATAAGGTGGGTATAATTATTGTCGACTTTGGCAGATGTAGAAATGGAAGCTGGGGGTGGGGGCAGTCAGTGGGCAGCATGGCTGGGCAGGAATCTGGATATTAGAGAGACACACCCAGGCTGCTTTGTGCTCCAGGGCATGGGTCTGCCTTGTACCTCCTGCTGAGCAAGCAGTTTGGGTGGGTACACCCAGACTCAGTTTCCCCAAGCCTTCCAGGTTTAGTGGGGATCTGTGGCCAAACTCTGAACCCCAGGCTGTAAGATAATCATGCCTGTTTCCTGTCTGTTTTCATCAGCAACAATTGGCCAATTAAGGCAATTACTGCCGGTTTATATAACAGGACATAGGGATCACAGTGCTCAACTCTTAGAAAATCTCCTATAAAAGCACTAATAATGCATTAATGTATTAATCCTCTTAATCCTGTCAAATTACCACACACTGACTCTGTGGAGCTGACAGAGGCTCTCTGTTGCTTCTCCTTGCAGCAGCCACGGCTCTCGTGGGTGCAGGGGCTTCTTTTCAGCTCTTCCTGTCCCCAACTCTCCCCATGCATTTCTGGGGGCTGCAGCCATCAGACAGGAGTAGATGACATCTGGCAGAAGAGAAGTGAGGACTTTCTTACAAGAAGGGGGTGGCATGTTAGATGGAGACTGCTTCTTGTGTCTTCCTCAGTGAAGAGGGGCTGGTCCATATGCCCAGGCCTAACTAGTGTTATAGGTATGGATTGAAATCAGCAGGGATGTCCAGGTTCTAGCAGCCAGGAGCCAAGAATTGGACCAAGAACACACATTTACTTTGCTTTCTCCACTTCATGCTTAGGTTCAAGACATGAGCTGTCTCTGTCCCTCTCTGGCTACTGTGCCCGTTGCTTACTGCTATACTTCATCCTCAAGACAAGCTTCCATCCCTCTGGAACTGTAAGCCGAATACAACCTTCCTTCTAAAATTACATTTGTCATGGTGCTTTATCACTGCAATGGACTAATTGTGTGTGTGTGTGTGTGTGTGTGTGTGTGTGTGTGTGTGTGTGTGTGTGTACTCTAATTTTGAGGCCACACTAGGTTATGACTATCCCTTCATATTTGGACATGAAGTATACTTCCTCTAAAGGCTCATGAGTCAAAAGATTGATGTTTAGCTTGTGGCACTGTTTTGAAAGGTTTTAGAAGCTTTCATCTGTAGGACTTACCGAGAGAAAATAAGTCTGGGAGGTAGGGGGTTTCCTTGGAAGAGTATTGTCATCTGTCCCTTCCTGTTTGTGCAAAAGTTGGCCTGTCACATTCTCCTGCAGCCATGAGATTCTGTCCAACATGAGAGCAAAAACTAACAGACTGGACCTTCTGATACTGTGAGCCAAAAAAGCCCCTTCTACACTGGGTTGCAAATGTCAGATATTTGAGTCACAGCAACTAAAAGTAACTGTCATTCTCATTGTGGCCCTGGGCTACTGGTCCAACATCTCAGTGTCTTTGTGTCTTCCTGGTACATGATAGACCTCCATTTTATTTTCCATCTATAAAGTAGGAATAAGAATTGTCACAAGAAGATTAAATGAGATGTGTGTTATCAGTTGCTTAGCACACAGCTGGGAGTAAGGAAAGATTAGTTATTTCCATCTATATCCTTGCTTTTTTGTTGTTGCTTGATAAAAATGTTACCTATATTTCAAAAGAGTTTATTGTAAGCATATCAGGATGGGCAGGGACAGGGCTGACAAATCAACTGGACATCTAGAAATGGGTTGCTGATTGCCAAAGCTGTTGGGGCACTCTTGCCTAAGGGTAGTGTAGTCAGGATTGGTCTTTCTGTCTTTCCATGCCCTTTAGAGTCTTCTTCGTGGGTGCGGTGTAGGCTACAGAGACCTCCTTGACATCAGTCAGGAGTGGCCTTTTCTGTGGACATCTGCAGTATCTCTTATTGGCGAAGCCATATGTGCATGCAAGGGTAGGGTACCCCCATCACTGTCCCTATTCAGTTTTGGAGATCTTGCCCATTTCTCAGCATCAGCGGTTGTGTTTGTGTTTCCTTTCACCCCTTGCTAAGAGTTGAGGTTAGTGAGTTGGGGAAGGACCGGGATTATTTTCCTCTAAGATTATAAATTTGTTGACACTCTTACCTCCAATAGGTGGAGCCCCAGCTTCATCCCTTTGAGAGTGGGCTGAATTTAATGGCTTGGTTCCAATGAAGAGAACGTGGCAGGAGTGATGGTACATGCTGGCCATAAGAAGTGTTTGGTCTCCTTGCACTCTCTGGAGCATGCATAGGAATCCAACTTCTCTATCATGAGGCTCGTTAGTTGTTTTATAGAAGGAGCCGTGAGGTCAGCAGCCATGACCTCTTGCCATCTACCATGTGAAGGTGCCCTCTTGGAATCAGGTACTCCAGCCCCATCCTGCAGCCTATGAATGCAGCCCAGGCAACATCTTGATGGCAGCCTCCCCAGAGACCAAGCTGTAACCACTCAAATGAGCTGTTTCTGACTCTTGAATCACAAAAACAGTGTGAGATAATAAAACACTTGTTGCAATTTTTAGCTGCTAAATTTGGGGTATAATCTGTTATACAACAATAGGTGAGTCACATAATTAACAGTGAAAACATAATTAGATATCTCAATAAGTGAGCTTCAGTGTGTGTGTGTGTGTGTGTGTGTGTGTGTGTGTGTATACACCAATGATAGCCTGAGCTCACATGTTCTGAATTCATTTATTAATGCTGTGCAGCAACTTACAGGTAGGGAAAGATGGGAAATCACAGTCCAGGGTCTAGGAGGCCCATTCCAGACAAGAAGGAAACTACAGTATAGGGCACTGCCATACCACAGTGTCTAAGGGCAGCGAAAGGTCTCATGATACAACCTGGCTTTGAGGACAAATAGAGTTTCCTAGGGGTAGTGTGACAGCTGTGGTGAGACTCTTAGAGTAAGTAGGGAGAAACAAATCTAAAAGGAGCAAGCCAGGGGAAGAGCTTGTCAGATACAGGGAAGTGCTTCTACCAAGATGTGGGATAGACTGAGAGTTCACAGTCTTCCAGAAGCACTGGTTTGCTGTGGCCAAAGCTTGTGTGTGTGTGTGTGTGTGTGTGTGTGTGTGTGTATGCTTGCATATGTTCATGAAGGACACAGAGTTGCCTAAACTTGAGTGTGTATGTATATACATGCATTTGTGTGTGCACATGTGCATATGTGTATGCTTGTACGTGTGCATGACAGGGAGAGAAAAGGCAAAAGATTTCTACAGGAGAGGAAGACTAAAGAGAAAAGCTAGTTCAAACTGTAGCTGACATGCAAATGTGTGCTTTTGGACAGGTCACATGATTCCAATGAAAGTGGCCTCCTTGTTTCTAAAGTAGGAGTTATTTGATGGAGATCTTAGTCAGGCTCTGGGCTGGACTGGGATTATACCGATCATGATCAGAACTACAAAACTATCCAGAGGCCTTGAGCCCAGTGCAGTCCTTGATTCTGTGGCAGATTCCAGCACTGAGTGCTCCGGTTGACATTGCCCTGGGGCTGTGTCATCTCCCTTTTCTCATCTCTAGGAGCTGGGGCAGGCCACCAAGAGTCTTGCTAATTGCCAAGCATGTGATCCAGCTCACACACTGTGTTTCCAAGCCCAAGTCCTGGTGTGAGACTGCCTGGTGTTAACTCTCACCTCCAGTATTTGACAGTCATGTGACCTCAGCCACCTTTGCCTCTTTGAGCTTCAGTCCTCTCATGTAAAAATGGGAAGATAATAACATTTATGTTAATGGTTTTGGTGAGGACTAGTATTTAAGACACCTGGTAACTAATCAGTGTGTGAGAGCAATGTTTTCAAATATTTGTTAACAGAATAACTTTTACATATAGAAAGCCACTTTCTCACTTGAACTCTGAAAATGGTACAAATCCTAATTCTATTACTTGATGACTTTGTGATGTTGAGCAAAGTGCTGAAGAAATGACTCGACAGTTACGAGCTTTTCCTGGCATTGCAGAGGACCAGAACCCACACAGTGGCTCACAACTCTCTGTAATGCCAGTCTCATGGAATCTAAAGCCCTCTACCGGCCTGTGCGGTCTCCTGTACCCACATGGTACACATACACTCATACAGGCAAACATACATACATGCCAATAAAATAAAAAAAAAATAATGTTGACCAAACCCAGTGTTTTTGCCTCTTAATCTGTGTGGGCATGTGAGCATATGGGAGGAAGTCAGAGAACAACTCCAGGCATTGTTCCTCAGGTGCTGTCCTTTTTATTTATTTATTTTTGATGGCGTCTCTCATTGGCCTGGAACTTGCCAAGTTGTCTAGACTGGCTGACCAGCTAGCTTCAGGGAAGTACCTATCATTGCTTCCCCTGCATTCCTAACCTTTTCTTGTGAGTTCTGGGGTTTGAATTCAGGGCCTCATACTTTCCTGATTGAGCTCTCTCTCCATTCTCTTGATCTTCTTATCTGCAAAATGAAAGTAATAGAACTCTCCTCAAAAGTTTACTGGAAGTGTTAACCAAAGGAATGCTGATGAAGTGTTCAGAATATTGTCTGACACTCAACAAATGTTGGTACCTGCAGATACCAACAGGAAAAATCAGCAAGTAGAATGGATGGCCCTGTCTCCACCCTCAGAAGGACACAAAGTCTTTGGTCTTGAGTGTACACCTGTGGAGTATTACTCGCTATGCCCCACTGCTCTCTAGAGCTACCTCTTCCCACTGAGCAGGAAATCCACAATGCAGTGCAGTACAGGGTCAATGCCATGCCTTCACTGCATGTTGCCTCCCCGGCTTCCTCTCTGTCCAGCAAGAAGGATCCCTGGTTGCATCCTGGGTCAGTGGGTCTAGGACTGGAAAGGATTGAGTCCAAAGGACAGACGGTGGCTATTCTCTCTCTCCTGCTGCCTACCATCAGTGGGCTGGAAGACTTAGACAGCCCCTCGGCTTAATTGTCAAATGGATTCTGGAGGGGTAATTTCGTTGATGTGCACTGTGGGAGGGTCTGCAGGCCCTAATGACCAGCTCAGCCTGCTAAGTGTGTTTACCAAAAAAAATAAGGTTATTGATTTCACAGATATTTTTTCCCGTTGCCATCAGACTGTTAATGCGAGTTTTATGTAACAGAACAAATAGATCAGAGAGTAAAGTCTTTTGAAAATCCCCAGTGAATGCTGTAATAATGCTTTAATGTATTAATCCCCTTAATCCTGTCAAACTTCCAAAAGAATTTCAGGATGAGCTGACAGAAGATCTCACTCCCAACACTGGCAGCTGTGGCTGCATGTGGCCGGTGCAGCTTTGTACTCTATTGTGGGTTGGCTTGGGAGAGGCTACCCTGTTAGTAATGGCTGTGGAGAAAACATGTCAGAGTATGAGAATAATGGAAGGGAGGCTGAGAGGAAAGAAAAATGGCTTCAAGAAAGAGGAGATCTCTTGAGCCTTGAAGCAGAGATGGTGAAGGTAGACCCAGGAGGCAATGACACCTGCCCCCACATCTTGACAGTCATTCTCTGTCTGCTGTACACTGAGGTAAGCACCATGGTTCATTCAAACTTCACAGCACTCACTCCACGTTTCAGATATGAGTGGCCTGTTCCTGTTGCATGCAGTTGTCAGTGAGAGGCTGAGCTCAAAGCTTGTTCTGACCCAGCAGCCCAAGCTACCTTCTGCATAGGTCTGAAAACAGACTATCCCTTGCTATTGATAATGTAGTTGATTGTTGCTAGGGTAGGGAGAGTCATTTTCTTCAGTGATATAACCATTGGTAAGGTGCTCATGTTGCTGTAAATAATGCTTCACACATAATTAAACTCAGTGGATCACCAAAATGAAGAAGGAAAGAAAAGGTATGACAATGGAAGAGGGAATACTGTTTGGGAAGAGGATCAATGGGAGTGGGAGGGGGACAAGAAAGCATTATGGGGTAAATATGATAAAAATAAACTCTATGTGCTTGAAAATGCCACAATGAAATCCACTGTGACTTATAATTAACACATGCTAAGAAAACAACAAAATAAAACAGAAGATGCATTGACTATGCCTATTCTCATATTAAGAATTAATGGAGACCTGAGGACATAGCTCAATTGGAAAAGTCCTTGTCTAGTATGGATAAAACCCTGGGATACATCCCTGATACCTATGAACCAGGTATGGTGGCTTATACCTGTAATCCCAGCACTTGGGAGGTGGAGGCAGGAGGATTAGAAATGTAAGGCCATTCTCCATACCTACTGAACTACATTTAGCTATGTTTTTTAAAAACAGAGGAGTAATAGTTTGAATTCACTTGTATGGACTGAACTAAGGCCAGAGAGATGGCTGGCTGGAGCCAAAGGATGGCTGAACCAAAATGTACTCTTATGTTATATTGTTCCATTTTTAATCATTGTGACAAAAATTCTGGAGGAAACAACTTATGGGTGTGGTGATATTGTGTTCCCCAAAATATTGTGCACCCTAATAAACTTATCTGGGGTCAGAGAACAGAACAGCCACTAGATACAGAAAATATTGGCTCACACGCCTTAAATCCTAGCATTCCAGAGGCAGAGATCCTTCTGGATCTCTATGAGTTCAAAGCCACACTGGAAACAGCCAGGTGTGGTATCAAGAGTCTTTAATCCCAGGAAGTGATGACAGGAAGCAGAAAGGTATTTAAGGCGTGAGGAGGAGGAACTAGGGCTGGTTAAGCTTTTAGGCTTTTAGCAGCAGTTCAGCTGAGATCCATTTGGATGAGGACTCAGAGGCTTCCAGTCTGAGGAAACAGGATCAGATGAGAAGTTGGCAAGGTGAGGAAGCTGTGGCTTGTTCTGCTTCTCTGATCTTCCAACATTTACCCCAATACCTGGCCCGGGTTTGTTTTAATTAATAAGTACCTTTAAGATTCATGCTACATATGGGAAGAAAGAATTATTTGGGTTCCTGGATTCAGAGTACAGATGTAGCTCATAGTCTGCTGAGTCCATTGCTTTGGTCCTGGGGTAAGACAACATAGTGACAAAAGCATCTGGTAGAGAAGATTACTCCCATCACAGCAACCAGCAAGCAGAGATAGAGAAACTGGTCACACCTTCACTTCTTCTCTAATGAAGACATACCTTTCATCAGACCTACTTCCCAGTAGTCCATTCAATTGTGAATCCATTTACGGATTGATCCATTAATTAGGCCAAAAACATGATTCAATCACCTCTCAGTGAATAGATTGACCTACTGGGGACCAACTCAACAAATGAGCCATTTTAGGGGATACTTTATATACAAACCAGTGACACTTGTGATCTGGGTTGCATGAATAGGACCTGGTTTGGAGCTTACTGTATGCAGACAAGTATCTGGGATGGAGCCTGTTTTGCTATGTTCTTCTGGTAAAATCCTTTCTGGCCTTAGCCTCAGGTGCCTCATTAATGAAGTGAGATAGTTGACTTTGCTGGTCTTGACAGTACCTCAAGGTCTGAGATCCTCATTTGATGTGTGGGCCCTGGCCTTTGATAACCTCAGTCTAAAGGATCAACCACTAGATACATGCAAAAAGAAACCATTCATAAACCTGCATTTGTTTCGCTGGAAGCTATTGGACACTCGGCATGTCAGAGATGATTCCTGCAGGCACCCATCAGGATATCTGTGGTTTGATTTTGCTGTTTCTCCCTTTCTCACAGGCAGTCACTGGTCCAAGGACTACTTGTGTGCTGTTTTCTCCTGAATCCCTTCCCCAATGACCCCATGTTGGATTCAGGGAGGTGGATGATAAATCCTATGGTTAGAAAGACTGGTTGCCCCATGATCTCCTCAGTCTGGATCTCATTATCATTCAGGGGCAAGCTTGTTCCATCCAATGGGAAAGTTAGATCTTGTAACTTTCCCTTTATGGGACTTCAGAAGCTCTTGATGGTCCTTAGGATAAAGTCCAAATTTATGAGAATAGTCCTTTAAGCTTTACTCATCTTTCAGACTTTTTCTCTGAGACACTACATCTTTCCTCAAGTATATCTTCTATCTGTCTACACTGAGCCTGGTGGGGTCTGTTACTGTCTCCAGGGATTGGGCATGTCCCTGCTGCAGACACATACCCCTCTCTTTGCATAGGTAACTTCTGCTCATCTTAATATCCTTTTTCCCCAAAAGATTTCCCCCATCCTTGTGTTGGCGAAGGTGTTTCTGTGTGATCTCACTGGGAGTAGGGGGTTTGTCATCTGGCTTTGTAACCATCTCTCTGAGTATGTGGTCCTCCCCAGCCAATCTGCTAGCTCTCCCAGACCAGCTGTAGGTACCATGGTACTCCCTAATAATCAATAGCATGTGCAATAAATATTGGCAGAGTGCTGAACAATGGTTGGCACCCAGCCAGATCCACTATATACAGCATCTCTGACACTCACCCATAACAATGAGCTAGCTCTATTTGAAGAGAAGGCAGCACAGCCTTTCACATTGCATCAGCTGCCCAAGGTCACACAGCCTAACAAAGGGACAAAACCACAAATTGAGTCTGGGCCATTTGCATTTACGTTCAGTTCTTTCTAAGCTTTTATGCATCATGCTATCTTGAGCCAGCCTGCCAAGCACGTACTGTTTCACCACTTTTATTTCTAGGTACTTTATAGTTATAAACTGAGGCTCAGAGAGGAGGCTTTGAACCCCAAAGTCACAGTTTAGAATCGACAGAAGTGGTTTAGAATTTAGAACCTACCACAGTCTGCCTCTCTTCCTGCCACATAACAATGATAGCCACAGTCCCCAGGACCAGACTGTTCTTAATAGTTTCCTGGGTGCTGTCAGTGCTGCTCTCAATGAATTTTTAGTCTGGGATGTTGTCATCCCTCCCTCTACTGGAGGAGGAGTTGTGAGAATCATGGGAAAAAAAAGATGTCTCTTTAGAGCATGTGAGTAAGAGTCCTTTAGTTGATGCTTCCATATCCCATGAGAACAGGCAATTTTCCCCACTCACAGTGGCTTTGTCTCCTTCCCTATGAAGCTACTGGTGCTTTCTACCTGAAGGCATACACACCTCAGGGGGCCAGGGCTTGAAAAGCTCAGGCAGGGTTTGTTTTCCAGGCAAAATGAGGCTGGCTCTACATTCTTGGCCCAGCAGCAGCTGAGAGGTGGCCTTGCTGATTCTCTGCTTTCTCTCCAAAATGTGTGTGTGCCAGATCAAAATCCAGCAACAGGTCCTAGGGAGGTACAAGGTTTTCCTTAGAGGGAGGCTGATGGTGGTTTCTCATGTGGTGCAAGGAGCAGATGATTCTTGTGTTAGTTTCTTAGGGCTTTTATAACTAAGCACCACACATAGAGGGACTGATACCACAGACATGTCTTATCTCATGGTATTAGAGGCATGAAGTCTGAGATAAATATAAGACTAGATGGGATGCTTTTGAGAAGTGTGAGAGAGTATCATCCCCATGCATCTCTCACAGCTTCTGGTGGTTGGCTGATATCCTTTGTGTCATTAGTCTCATCCCTCCTTTTATCATCACATGGCGTTCTTCCCAATCTCTCTTTTTATGAGTTATATTGGTTCTCTCTTTTTATGAGTTATATTGGTTCACTCTATTTCAGTATGAGGACCAATTGCATCTTTGATGCTCTATCTCTAAACAAGGACACATACTAATATGCTAAGAGCCAAATATTAAGGCTTACCATATACACTTGGGGGTGGAGGCAGGTCACAATGCAACCCCTATCAACTGTAGATATATATCTTTCTAAATTACTGCAAAGATTTCATTTTTCATTGAAAATTTTTTTTTTTAATTTTACATACCAACCACAGTTCTTCCTCCTTCCCACTCCCCCTCTCCTTCCTACCTCCTTCCTACCTCCCCCTCCACTCTGCCTCATTCATTCCTCAAAGAGGGTAAGGTCTCCCATGGGGAGTCAACAAAGTCTGTCATATCAAGTTGAGGCAGGACCAAGCCCCTTCCCACTGCATCAAGGTTGAGCAAGGTATCCCTCCACAGGGAATGGACTCCAAAAAGCCAATACATGCACTAGGGATAAATCCTGGTCCCAATTGTTAGGAGCCCCCAAAACTGCCCAAACCACACAGCTGTCACCCATATTCAGAGGGCCTAGTTCAGTCCCAGGCAGGCTCCTTAGCTGTCGGTCCAGAGTTGATGAGCACCCATAAGCGCTGCTCAGCTGTCTTTGTGGGTTTTCCCATCATGATCTTGCCCTCACCTTGCTTATAAAATACCTCCTTCTTCTCTCCAGATGGACTCCAGGAGCTCAACCCAGTGCTTAGCTGTGAATCTCTGCATCTGCTTCCATCAGTTACTGGATGAAGATTCTATGATGACAATCAGGGTAGTCACCAATCTGATTACAGAAGAAGGCCAGTTCAGGCACCTTCTCTACTATTGCTTGGAGTCTTAGCTGGGGTCATCATTGTGGATTCCTGGGAATTTCTCTAGCACCAGGTTTCTCCCTAACCCAAATTGGCTCCCTCTATCAAGATATCTCTTTCCTCTGCAAAGATTTCTTAAAATACCTCATGTTATCAGGCTTAAATCCATTATCCCTGAAGCCTTCAACTCTGTTCAATGTACCAATCTAAAAAGTTCCCTTTCTTTTGTTCTTTCTCTTTTCTTCTTCCTTTATCTTGGGATAGACATTGACTGGGCTGAATGTCCAGTGGAAAATATGGTACATTTCTCATTGGATTTATTGGCTCAGCCACACTAGTGTAGCATTAGTTCATAGTCAAACCACATTTCACAGTCTGATAGGTGCAGAAGGAGACATAAAGGGCTCCCTGGATAAATAATGTTTTCTATGAGATGATGAGGCATATCCAGGTGAGGAATCCTGGAAGAAATGTTCCAGACAGAAGTAACAATGTAGGCAAAGATACCATTGGTCCACAAAGAACATGTCTACCAAGCTCCCTGTTACTCATAGGATGAAAAGAAACTTGAGTTTGGTAATGCAGACTCTCCAAATCTGGCTCCAGGCTCAATTTTGGCTGTTCCTAATAGTCCACCTGACCACACCCATTTCAGGGTAGATACTTCATTGCATCATCTTTTCGCTCGAGTCTAAGAAACATGATCCAATTCATTTCATGACATATCCATTCCAGAACCCAAAGGTGTAAGGGCTCAACCAATGCCTGATCAGAAGGAGTTACAGGATTAGTTGAGGAACAAACTGCATCATTTCCAAATTCCAAATGCATGCTCCATGCTAAGCACAAAGCACGTACCTCATATTTTTCCAAATGTGAGAACAAATGATTACATACAAATAAAGAGTCAAGAAGGCTGGAAGGTGGATAATCTGATGTTACTTACATATAGAGAGTTGGATCATTCCTTGCAGTAGGAAAATATGGGCTAAAGCATCTTCAGGGAATGATGGGAAATTAGTTGTGACTGTAGTGTTGGCTCTGTGTACATATGAAGGTTGGGTAGAGAATGGAGAAACAAATGGGAAGAATCGCAGAAGTAAAGAAAGATCCAAGTCCAGCCAGCATCCCTAAATGACAGGATAATGCAGTCACATCTTCTGCTGTCATTGAGAAGCCATTACAAAGATTTAGTGTTTGGATCTTTTGCTCCAGGAGGCCTGGCATAGAGACACACAGTAGATAGCAGAGGTCAAGGAAGATGGAAATATGTCCTGGAGTTAACAGTGGTGGTCTAGTCACAGAACACCATGGAAGAGGAGATGGAGTGGAGACACCATCCTCAGAAACTGTTGAAGAATTAGTTGATTGTTATCAGTACCAACAGAAGAGGATTCCAGTGTGCTGAAGGTTTCTAGCTTGAGTCTGGTTGATAGATGGAGAGAGGAAAAGAGCAAAGCCCCTCAACTGCACTTCCTATGAGTACTATCTGTGTGTCAGGCTCTGTGTCCCTTGTCCCATATACATTACCTTATCTGGACTTTGCAGTCATCCAGAATGGTAGATCTCATTCAAACTATTGTTCATATAGATCACGAAAGCCAAGACAAAGTAAGCCATGTGCTTGTGTTAATACAGTTAATGGATGGTGAATTCCAGAGAAGATTCCAGTCCAAAATTCAAACTCTTGCCCAGGAAGGAAGACTGTTCTGGGGCCATAGGCCTGAAGGGTGGTATAGAGGATACTGTCTTTAGATGCAGGACTCAGCTGAGGAATGGGCTAAAGAAAGACGAGGTCAGTGGAAGGGATGAGACCTCAAGTCAGAAGCTAGGAGAGCTACATGACAGCTAAAAGCAGACTACAACAAGGCCAGTGATGACTATTCAAGATGCTGAGAGGCAGCAGTGGGCATCCTTGACTGCTGAACATTCTGAGGAAACTGAGGCCAGAGAGGGTGAGTATCCTGCCAATCACTGCACAGCTATAATACAATGAAAGGTGGATCAAATCCAGAGCTGCCTGACATTTAAATCTATTTGCCTGAACTTTCTTGTCCCCTAACACATTTTCTGTGGCTGATGAGTCTCTTAAAGAACTCCTACCCAGGAGGTGGTGGTGCAGGCCTTTAATCCCAGCACTTGGGAGGCAGAGGCAGGTGGATCTTTATGAGTTCGAGGGCAGCCTGGTCTACAGAATGAGATCCAGGAAAGGCACAAAGATATACAAAAACCCTGTCTCAAAAAAATCAAAAAAAAAAAAAAAAAAAAAAAAAAAAAAAAAAAAAAAACAACCACCACCACCACCAACAACAACAACAAAAAACCTCCTACCAGACCCTCTAGTTAAGGTACAAATTCGCATGTAGCTCCTGGCAACCATGATCAAAGGAAATATTCAACCGTAATTCTCAGATGCTCCATACATGTTTTCTTCCCTTATCCCATGATCCCAGCTGGGTCAGTTCCATTTTCCACACTCTATCCTAGGACTCCCTCCAACTCAGCCTTCATTCCCTGCATGAGGATGGCAGGCTGCTGCCCTAGATCCCATTTAACCCCACCCCCCACCTAACATGCATTTCCTTTCATTTCTCTGCTTCGATCAATTTCTCCATTCCCCTAATCATTTTTTCTTGTTGGAGTTTGAACTCCCTCCAGTGTGTCTGCTTTGACCTGGTAATGAGGTACCCCTGAACGAAATGCAATATTCTGCATGTGACTTCACCAGGGTTGTATAGATTTTCTTGCTAACTATCTTCTCAGACCTGAGGTGACATGCTGTCTTAGTGCAGCAACTCTATTAGTGACTGAGCTGTTATAAAAAGCTTGTTAGAAGTCACAAATTTGTGGAATATACAACCAAAGGGACATTAGAGCCTTTCTGGTCCACACCTACCACTTTCCGCTCCTTCTTTCCACCCAGGCATTTAGAGAGTCTTCCCTCTGTATTATTATCTGTCCTACCTGGGCCAAGTGGACCCATCTTTCACCTGTCTTTTCTGCTATGTACATGGGTAATACTTATGCCACTGTTTCGCACCTCCTTACTGAAGCCTTCTGTCACTGCTCAAACAACTCCTGCTTGAAGGTTGGTACATAATTCCTGTGTCAGAGTGAATACTGAATGGTGACTGTGTGGCTGTCACCTGGAAGGTAAGTCCACACCAGTATGAAGATATTAATAAATGTGCAAGTTTCAACTGTAAACTGTGAGAAGGCAAAGTATAAGGAGGTACAATAATCTACACAGGTGATTTCGATATGGCCAGATGAGGAGGAAGGTCCAATAAAAGATTCTTTCTGGAAAGTTCCTTGCAGTTGAACTCTGCAGGATGAGTTGATATGAAGTAGTTGACAGTTGTTGGGGTACAGGAAGCACAGCAGCAAGTGGAAACAATGTATAAAGGTTCTTAAAGGCACATCTTAGTTGTTCAAAGACCTTCAGGGATTTAACTCCATGTGGAGCTCAGAGTGGTAAGAAGCAGACTGAGGAACACATGACAAGATATCTTGCAGAGCTACAGGGGTTTGGTCTGTCTTCTAAGCCCAATGGATGTTTGCTAAAGGGGCTTAAACAGGAAGGTGGTATCTGTCACTGGGCATTCTTAACAGATGAGGGAGCAGATGTGAAACCTGGGTAGTAACTTGGAAAAATTTGGTAGGTAGGAGATGATGGTTGTTTTTAGCTGGGGTAGTGGTGGAAATGTTCAGAAATCTAACAACTGAAGAAGAATCACTTGGTTTTGTAATGGGTTGCATGGAGGGGGTGATGGAGACTTCTCAAGATACCTTGTAGCTTTCTGGCTTACAGTGTTGTGATGGTTAATTGAATTGTCAACCTGATAGTATTAAGAATCATCTGGGAGAAAACTTTTGGACACTTCTATAAAGGGGTTTCTAGATAGGGTTATTTGAGGCAACTGTGGGTAGCACTCTTCCATGACCTTGAATCCCAGACAAAATATAAAGAAGGAAAAAAGAAAAAGAAATGAAAGACAGCTGAGCACTATCACTGAGACTACTACTTGCTACATATGGCGTAATTCCCTTTCATATGATCAAATAGAACAGTAATGCTATCCACTCAGAGGCATATTCTATGCACTGAGATGATATGTGTCTGGAACATAGCCAAACACAAGCATTATTACTTTTAAGACATCCTCATTGAAGAAGAAATATCTGAAGAAGATATTTGAGTATTTTATGTTATGTTCAGTAGAAATCCACAGCAGAAAGTCAGAAAAATGGCCTTTTCCTTAAGAGGAGAAGACTGGACTGAAGAGTCAAATATTGAAGTCACAGTTTTCTTCCCTTGAACTTTGAGAACAATGACACTAATTGTGCTTAGGATTCAAATCTAAGTGTGTTTCTGACTTAGGAAGTCCACCAAGTGAGACAACTTTATGGTCAGTAAATTATGGACAAAGTGATATTTAGATTTATAATATCCAAACTGTATTTGTGCAAGAAGAGGAACAGGTTAATGAGAGCTGGCCCTTCACTTCTGATATAAGAGCATTGGGGCTGCCTGGAAGAAAACTGTCTCTACTGTCTAGAGGAGTAGGACATGTGCTCTTGGTGGTGATAAACAGGTTGAGCTTTGGAGTTTAGAGTGTCTGTGATGCATAATTTCTTTAGGAGAAACTCAACTCAATTTTCTATTTTGCTACAAAGAAGGAACCCAACAATTCAACATGTCTCCTAATCATTCAGTTAATGGTCTGAGATAGAAAATTATCATCATGGCCAACATCTGCTAAGTTGGCTCTGTGGAAGATAATGCACAACAGGAATTCTCTGCTTTGAGGATCTAGAGATCAGAAATGGATATGACTTCTGTCTTAGGGTTTCTATACTGTGACAAAACACCATGACCATGGCAACTCTTACAAAGAAAACATTTAATTGAGACTATGGCTTACAGTTTCAGAGGTTCAGTCTGTTATCATCATGATGGGGAGCATGGCAGCATGCAGGCAGATGTGGTGCTGTCTACATCTTGACTAGAAGGCAGCAGGAAGTTGACTGGCTGTCACACTGAGGGAAGCTTGAGAGCAAGAACCCTCAAAGCCTACCCCCACAGTTATGCATTTCCTCTGACAAGGCCACACCTGCTAATAGTGCCACTCCCTTTGGGGGCCATTTTCCTTCAAACCACCACAACTTTCATGTTGTCTTTTCTCCTTTTATTGTGTTTTCAAGCAGGAAATTCTTTTTCACTCTTTTTATGTGTCTGCTATTGAATGTTGAATTTGGTTGAAACCATGTACTGGTGATTTAAAAATTATTTATATCTGGTCCTTAACTTCCTAAATCTACTGATCTACAACTATTCCTGGACATGGTATAAGGCTCTATATGTAGAGTATCACTGATTCTCAAAGCTGTTGAGTGAATCTTTGAAAGTTTCCAGTAGAGAAACAAATGGATCTAATGTCACTTACTATTTAATAAAGAGAGACACCATGCAATGGAGAAGTGATCTTTCCAGGATTTTCTCAAATGCCTCTAATGAAAAAGGGCTTCCAATTCCATTTCAAGACATTTTAGTTATTAGAAAGGTCATCTCTATGTTGATTCTGTCATCAAAACAGATCCTGTTATCTTCAAACTCAATCTATGAATTAAACTGTCTAGAGTGGCATAAAGTTGGTCTTATATGATAAAAGTTCTTGAAATTTGGAGACCAGATTCTTTGAATAATTTTGGCTCATCCTTGGTAGGACAATATTAGAGTAGTGGTTCTCAACCTTCCTAATGCTGCAACCCTTTAATAAAGTTTTTCATGTTTTGGTGATGCCCACTTATGAAATTATTTTGTTGCTACTTCATAACTATAATTTTACTACTGGTATGAATCATAATGTAAATATCTGATATGGGATACCTGTTGAAAGGATTGTACAACACCCAGAGGGATCATGACCCATATGTTGAGAACCACTATATTAAGGAGTCTTGAAACATTTTGGTTTCTTTTATCTGTAGGGTTCCAGGCAGTGTCTGTTAACAACCATGTGGATCCTAGCCTGAGACCCAATTCTTCAGTTGTAGGGAAGGGGAGGAAGGATGGAGGGAGGGAAGCAGAGTGACATGGGACAGTGATCTGGGTCCAAGCCTAGGGCTCCAAGAGAGAGATAGGAGAGAGGAGAGAGAAAAAAGAGGAGAGAAGATAAAGAAAGAAGACTGGAAGGGGAAAAGATGAAGAAGAAAAAGAGGAGAGAAGGAGAGAAGAGAAGGGGAGAGGAGAGAGAAAAAAACAATGAAAAAACACGCACACAAAATGATCAATAGATAGTGCTGGAATTATTACAAATAACCAACATGAGATTGATCATTTCAAGGCTTATTGGAGGCAAGACTATTCACCAGTAAACAAACAGATCCTTTAACCTTAATTTTTATTGTAATTCTGATTGGAAGTTTGAGTCAGTAGAATGGAAAAATTATCTCTAACCAAAATATCCATTCTGCTAGATGCTATTCAGAAAGAGAAAATGTATTTCTTATGTGTGGTTTCTCTATTTTATCATCTCTTGGCAGGTGCCACCAGTTAATGGTGGTACTGCTTATTTGGATGTGGACTCCAAATCTTTAATGTTAAACTTCAGACAGCTATGGCTGCTGGCTCTCTATTTATGTGTGTTTTGTTATTTATCACTACAATAATAATGCTGTATAATAGGTAACTCTAAAACCTAATGTTATGTAAGATTTTATTACTCATGTGCTGGGACATAGGGAGTTTACCTGGTCTTGATGGGACTGAGATGATGGTGGCCAGACTTCCCATGTGTGCTGACTAGATTTATATCACAAGCTAGAGTCATCTGAATGGAGGGAACCTCACTTGAGAAAATGCCTCCAAAAGATCCAGCTATAAGACTGGATTAATTATTTTCTTAATTAGTGATTGATGGGGGAGGGCCCAGCTTTTTTCTACAAGAAACCAAGCTGAGCAAGCCACAGGGGAAAGAAAGCAAATAATTACCACTGTTTCATGGCTTCTGCATCAGATTCTGCCTCCATGTTCCTGCCATGTTTGAGTTCCTATCTGCCTTTGTTCAATGGTGGAACAGTGATGTGGAACCATAAACCAAATAAACCTTTTCTCCTCAACTTGTTTTTGATCATGGTGTTTTATCACAGCAATAGTAACCCTAACTAAGATACCATGCGCCTGTGGGTGGCTGGGTCCTCTGCTCTAGCTGAGGTGGATGGACACAATACATTTGGGTATGTTTGGGTCTCAGTAGCTTTCATTCATCCTGTGGAAGCAGTAGACCTATCTTAAGTACATTCTTGCCAGAATGGTATTGTCCCAAGAAAGAGCATGCAAACCCCACTATTGCATGACTTAATTCTAAGAAATTCATTTGGATGGAGATAGATTCAAAGAGTAGAGAATTGACTCATCTTTTCAATGAGAAGAACTACAAAGACACATTTTGAAGTGTGTGGACAGGAAAGGGGTAATAAGTTGGTACTCTTATACAGTTTATTATAATGTGAGGTGAGTATTAATCACCATAGGTTATGTGCTAATTCCCTGGTTTCTTATTTGGGTAAGTGTAGTCACTCTAGAAGACCATCTATATACCATGACTTCAAGATGAACAAGGGTCGATGTCAAAGTTCAAAATTGTCCTACTTTTCTCCCAATATCTTAACTTGCTTCAATGGAAGGATGTGAACAACAACTCCAGTTCTGCAATGCCAGATGAAGCTTAATATGCAAGTGTGTTTGGAATGGGAGAGCAGATAATACAAAGACAAGAAATCAGGTACCATCATGACTCACTAATAGCACCACCACTACCTTGGTGCAACTTATTGGGCACTTACTTTCTGCCAGGTACAACATGTCTGGTACAGATTTTTTGGCAGCATAGTCTAGAAAGGTAGGTCAATGTGAGTTATTTTGTGAAGGGGTCACCATAGTTTAGGGATATACCGTGGCACACTCAGATTACTCAGTGATGCAAGAGTACTCAGATTACTCACTGCAGACAAGTTTGGCTGTAGACCTCAGAGGAGTATCTGATGAGTCCAGCAGATCCTTTTACTGCCATCTCAGTGCACTCCCTTTGTAGGCTTGGAAGGACTCTGAGTACCAATCCCTCTATCCTTCTGTGTCCAGTTGGAAGACCTCTTTCCTTATCAATCTGGCCTCTTCTCTGTTTTCTATCTTACAAAGGTGCCTGTCCTCCCAAATTCCTACTCTTCAGTTCTTTCTCTCTGATGACCAGTGGAGAAGAATCAGAACACTATCCAAAAGGAAATATGTGTGCCCCATCCAGTCCCTGGGTAGGAACGGCTCTTCACTCCGGTTGAAAGGTTTACATAAAGGATCTTGAATTATAAAATATTGGGGAAAATTATAAAGGCCACTCCATGTAGTTAAAAGGAAGATTTATTTAGTGGATGACTTACAAATGAAGGAATAGATAGGTTGTGGAGGTCTGGGGAAGGTGTATCGCAATCCAGCGGTGTTCTCTGGAGCTCTGCACAATCAATCTCCACCATCCAGGGTCCAGGCACAGAGAGCGTGCTGGCCCATCCAGCTCTCGGGTTTCCAGCGCCTCCCCTCGCCCCGCCTCGTAGGCGTGACAGTTGCCAGAGTCTCAATGGGGGTTGGAACTTCCAGATCCAAGCTGGAATGGCTACCCACTACAATAAAACCTTAGAAAAGTTTTGTATACTTGCTGCAATACAGTGCAGAGGCAGTGGAAGGCTTTGGGTTACACTCTGAGGTGGAGAGGAAAGCACAAAACTAATTGATTTGTAATGTGTCACAGAGTTTAGTTGCCATCTATTTTTTTTTTTTTTGCTTAGTTTTGATTTTAACCAATATCTTAACCTTCTTTAGGATTTAATCATATGCCCAAGAGGCTTGTCTGGATAGATTATAGCCATCCTGTTTATGCAGAATCATTTCACATCACTGAAATGGAAGGCTTTGCTTAGTCGATGATCCTGATTTCAATTTTTTCTAGATAAACCCTTTTCCAGTCTGCAGCTTTACAGGTGAGTTTGCCTCTCTTTAGTTCCTAAGCTCACTCAATTAAATATAAACTCCCACTGTAGTCAGAAGCAGAGATGGACTGGAGAGTTAGCCAGTACATTTTCAGATGGAGAAGCTGAAGTATAAACATCAAGAGGGGGGTCTTTTCACCTTTTCTCTAATGAAGATCCTAGTTGGGGAAGCACCACTAACCATAGGGGGGCGGTTCACAGAAAGAAAGTCAAAAGAAAAAGTTGGAGTTAGAATTTGGTTCAGTTTACCTAGTAAGAAAAGAATATATTAGTTAGAACTGGATATTCTCATATGCAATCTTGAGATCTCAGAGGCTTCCTTGAAAATGTTTATTCTTCCTTCTATGAAGGCCAATATGGCTTATATTGGTCAAATGGATGTTCTCTGACTTCTTCATTTAAACAAAAATGTAAAATTCACGTTTCTAGCAACCAATGGCTCTACTAGGACATGTTGTACTCTGCATTATCATCTGCCTCCAGACAGCTGACTTTGAAGACAAGAAAGGGGAAGGATTTCCTGGAAGGCTTTAGGCCAGACTTAGAAGAGCTAATATTCATTTTTTTGTTGTTGTTCCTAGAAGGCTTTAGGCCAGACTTAGAAGAGCTAATATCCATTTTTTGTTCATGTTCCATTTAACCAGAGAAAACAACATGGACATATCTAGAAGAAAGGAATATTGGGTAGTTTAGTAGTACTCCTGAAAGGAAATAAATAATTGAGAAAGCATCTTGCTAGTTAGTATCTTTTAAATAGAACACAACAGCCATTTTGTCAGAGGACATGGTGGATTGGTAATGAAAACCATCTGTTCCATATATTCATCTATCCATATGGCCCTAATATCCTGTTAAGAGTTCAAAGAATGTTTTATCATTTCAGGAACTTGGGGCTTAGTTAGCCACATGATTTGTATTGACTCGATTCTATAGGGCATAATGTGAATTGAGACTTTATAGTGCTTTCATGATTTAAGTTTGCCTTTTGCACTTCTGTGGTCTACCATGGAAGAAAGAATGGCCTGGTAGTCTTTAACTCTGTAAAAAAGGTATATAGTATCCTTGAAATTAACCTACAGTCTGGAATCAAGAGAGATACAACTATGGTTCCAGCCTTCTCACAGTGTGTAACTAAGACCAGTGATCTCCTGCAACTTCCTGAGAACCCACATAGATTGTAAGTCAGAACACTTAGAGGTTGTTTGACATGTTTTGTTGTTAAAATAGCTAATACAGGAGTCAGAGAGTTTGAATATGAAGAGGACAAAAAGAGCAGGAGTACACGCACATGTATTTCCAGAGTAGTCTGGGAGATAGTTGCTGTCAACAGTAGAGACAATAAAAGTTGGAAGTCTCACAATTCTAGGTTCAAATCAGAGGTTCCTGTGCTCACCACTTCTGTAGTGTGTGAACAGGGGTGGATTAATCAAGCCCCCTTTAACACCTTTCTTGTCAGATTAGGATATTATGATATGATGTAAAATATCCCTCATAAGCTCATGTTCTTGAGCACTTGGTTCTGGTGAGTGGTTTTGAGAGGTTATAGAGCCAAAAGGAGGTGGAGTCTTGATGGAGAAAGTTGGTTGTCAGATATAAGCTTTCTGGGTGATAGCTAAGTCCTGGTTCTGGCCTGAGTTCTCTCTGCTTCCTGGATCACTGAGATGTGAAGAATCCCCATGCCTGCCATGATGGACTGCATTGTCTCAAGCCAGGAGCCAAATAAATTGTTCCTTCTTTGAGTTGTTTCTATTATGTGTTCTGTCGCAGTGATGGGAAAGTAGCTAACACAGTAGATCGTTTCAAAGACAACTCCAAAAGGCTGTCATGAGAATGAGAGGTGACAGTGCCTTTTGATGAGTTCCCTTGAAAATATGTATCTCATTTTCTCCATGAATTTTCTTGTATTTACTCTATTTATTACTTCCTCAAAGAAGTCTTCCCTTACTCTCACTTTCTTACCCCAGTAGAGAACCATTTCTCTTCATAATAGTTCGAAATAATGTAAATGTATTTCAGTAATTACTTGTTTATTCTCATCCTCCTCTACACATTTCTACATATTGAGAGGGCTAGAGCCATGTATATATCTAACATTGTAGTTTGGGAGAGGAATAAATGACAGCATTATTCTACACAGCTTCCTTTGTTCTTTGCATGGTGTGCTGGTGAAGTGGGTTGATTTAAAGAACTTGGGTGAACAACTGGCAGATCTGGGCTGAAATTCAGGCCTCTGTTTTTCCAGTCTGATGACCTTTCTTTTCCACAGTGCCACCTGCATCCGAACTTTGATAGCCATAATTTACAAGGCGAGCTTAGAACCCTGCTTCTAACTGAGAGGAGTATCTAAAGTCCCATTAACCCACCAATGGATGGAAACATGCTTACTTTGTGTATAGCAGTTGAGCTATCATTTTGTCTTAACTTTTCTGTGCATGCTGCATGGTTTCCATAAATTGGCCTTTGTGGGGAAATCAATAACAACACAAGCATTCAATGCACATGTGCCTTCCATAGGACATCAGCCCAGCTATTGAAGTAACTCTGGTTGGAAATTCTACTTGCACCTGAGACAACTGCAGATGAATGATACTTCACATATATGCTTGGGTAGATAACCCTAGTCATCTCCCTCCCCATGACTTTAGCTATTAGCAACCCTCCCATTTCCTAAGAGATATTGGTATCAGTAGTTTTCATTTGACAATTCTTCATTTATACAATAGAAATGAAGAAGGTGATTATTTTCATCTTGGGCTGTTATGGTTTAATACCAAGGTTTCTGGCCCTTGGTTTGGAGTCAGAGATCTCACCTAACACAAGTAAATTTTTTTCAGACTGTAGATTTTCCATCTGGAAAAAAAATGGTTTGAATGCTATGCAATGTTACAGTTCTCTTCTCCTCTCTTCTTTGTTCTCCTCTTTTTTTCTTTCTGTTCTTCCCTCTACTCCTAATATATTGGGTGTTCTATATTAAGGTCAGCCTCGAAGGAATAATAGAAAAGGCAGAATGGACATCCATTAAGTGCCCTCTTTATGATGAATGTTTAACTTTCATTATTTCATTGAATATATTGAATTTTTTTTGATTTTTCAAGACAGGGTTTCTCTGTGTAGCTTTGCACCTTTCCTGGATCTTGCTCTGTAGACCAGGCTTGTCCTCGAACTCACAAAGATCCACCTGCCTCTGCCTCCCAAGTGCTGGGACTAAAGACATGTGCCACCACCACCCAGCTCATTGAATATTCTTAAAAAACCTTATGAGTTCATTTCTTGTACAAGAAAGTAGGCCAAGAAAAGGAAGATGACATTCTTGAAGTCACAGAGCTTGGGAGGCTTTAAGAGTATATTTTATTCACTATTGCAGGGCAGTAGGATATTGGTATGATACCCATGTTACAGACTGAATTATGCCCCACCATTCACATGACAATGATAACCACTACTATATCTGAATGCCACGCTATATGGAGGTAGGACCATTACAAGGACGAAGAACTGAGCATAAAGTAAATATGCCATAGGAGTTGAGTTCTAACTTTAGGGTAATATTCCTGGGAAATCAGGCATACAGTGTAACAGGCATTACAGAAAAAAAAATGAAAACAGAATCTCCTAACTACTTGGTATTGACAGGACATTTTCCTTTTTCCATTCTTGTAATTTATATTTCATACATTGTTATTCAAGTGAGGAAATTGAGAATGAGAGGCTGAGTGAGTTCTGGAAATGTCACAAATCCACATAGGTAATGATAACGTTGGGACTCAAACTCACATATTCAACTCTGAAACCAGTGTTTTTTCCTCAAGTGTAACTTTCAAGCAACAGAGCTCTTTGGAAGAGGCTGCAGTGATGATGGTGATGATGGGGGTGGTCATTATTTATTGGTGTTGCTACAGGTGGTGATGGTGCTGCTGGTGGTATCAGTAATGATAGTGCTTTTTGCTATTGTTGATGATGGTAATGGTAGTACTTATAATGTTACTATTGCTTATGAAAGTGTCAGTGATATTGATGGTGTTGATGGTACTGACAATATTGTTGCTAATAATGACAGGAAAGATAGTGACTGTTATGTGATAACAATTAAGGTGATAACATTCATGTTGACAATATGGTGGTGACTATCACCTGGATCTAGATGCAAGGCTAGCACACAGAACAGTGCAAAAGACATTTGGATATTTTCCTAAATAACCAATGATTCTGCCTGAACTTTCTTTGTAATTTTGTGTCTGTCTTTCCTCAGCTTCTACTCTAGAGAAGTTTATTTGTACTCTTAAAAAACATTACTGCATCAACCTACAGACCTTCTCTGACAAAATTGCTATAGACAGTATGCATATTTGTGCAACAGTCAACAGAGGTGTTCTGTAATGAGAAAATGAATTCTCAAGTCTCACACATTTGGCAAACTATGTATTTTGTCCTCTGGAAGATGCATAGTGCATATTAGCATATGAAGGGTCCTGAGACATCTTATCTGAACACACATATTGAATGTTGCCTGGCAAGTATTGTCAACATCTTTTCTGTTTTCAGAACCCCTTTCTCATCTAATTATCTTGTTTTTTATTTTTTGACAATATGTTACTTCAACTCATGATAATTTCCAGTGTTGGAATTACACTCATTTGCCACTACATGCAACTTTTCATATAATCCTTACCAATTAATGACATACAGAATATGTGATCTCCATAAATCTCTTGGAGAAACAGTACTCCAGACTTTTTCTTCTTGCCTTGTTATCTGATGCTTTAAGATCACCCCTAAACTCTTCTTCTTCAACAAGTCCTCACAGATCCTGTTCCATACAGGATTGTCTTCTTCTGTCGAGAGTTCCAATAATGTGCCTAGAGTCCTTTTTGAGATACAGATTGTAGATCTTTCCTGCCTCATAGGGCCAAACCAGGGTCATTGCTTTATTCATGTGAAGAGCATCTAGATAATAAGTGAGAGACAACTATTGTAAGGGTTTCCTTGGTCCTGGTTAGAAGATTGACACAGGCAATGTCAATGAGGAAGAGCTGTAGATTTGGCTTCTTCAGGTCATCTGCAGTTGAAGGTCAGCTTCAGCAGAGAAGATGCCAGGGGACTGAGGTGTAGGGATGGCAGCACAGGGCACTCAAGCATAGACAGGAGCCTATCTGGGTCAAAATTTGTGTTCTTTTCTTAGGCTCTGTGCTTCTTTTACTCAGTGCCTGGCAGGTTCATCTGGACAATGACATGCCTTGAAACCTCAGAACTGACCCATATATCACAGATGAGACAGGGTTAGACAATGGCTTCTTGTTTCTTGGGGGTGAGTTCATGTGTTTGCATTCATCAAACTAGCACAACACTACATCCATAGGAAATTATCCAATTTTAATTCAAATCAGTTAATAAATTGACTCAGTGTTAATAATAGCAATGATTAGAATAATGATAGTGGATTCCATGCTGAGAACAGATCATGGGACAGGCACTCTGAACTTTATAAACATCTGAGAGTTAATTCTCTAAACAGTTCTATAATGTAGTTATTAGCATGGACACTTTATAAGTGAAGAAAATGAGATTCCATGATAAATGAAGTAACGTGCTCATGACTATCTTGAAACACACACAGCAGCCAAGATTTAAAACGAGGTTTAACTATATAGACACCCTGCAGGATAGGAAGCTGATAAAAACAGAACTGTGCTCAGAGGTTTCATCTTTCTTTTCCCAGAGTGCTCTGTGTATCACAGCCCAGGGATAGTCAGAATTTGAACTGTTTGTAGGAGGGGTTCCTCACTGACCACTCCCCTGGCAATGAAGCACAATCCTACCAGTCAGCCAGGCCATGCTCTGAGGAAAGAAAAGGGGCCCTTGGAGAGCTTCTGAAACTTCCCCACTCCCCAAGGACTGTTTTCCCCTGAGACAGACAGGTGCACCCCAGGACTCGTGGTGAGGCTACAAGCAAGCTGTGGTGGTCCACAAAGCAGGTGCCACCTGATAGACTAATGAAGAAACAGGCATTAGGTGGCATTTGGAGATCAAACTAAAAACAGACTTCCCTATATGCTTATCGTTTTACAAACCATTGGTGAACCACATTGCCCTCAGGATAAAATCCTGAGGTCTGACCATGCCTTCAGAGACCAGCCACAGCATGTCTTTATGTCTCCTTGGACTCATCTTTCACTTCTGCTATGGACTCAGTTGTATCTCTCCACAGACATATGCTGTAGTAACCCCCATTGCAACTAAAACTCAGAAAAGGCATTTTAGGGAGACATTAGGTATGGTCATTACGAGTGGGGCTCTAGTTACAGAACTATGCCAGAGGAAGAAAGAGGAGGAGGAAGATGATGGTGATGAGGGCAGGAGGATGAAGAAGAAAATTCTTTCTCTATCATGTGAGGACACAGTGAAGTTGCTGTGTGTAATCCAGGGAGGGAGCCCCCACCAAAATTGGCCATATTGACACCTTAATCATGAGCCTCTAGTTTCTAAAAGTGTGGGAAAATAAATGTCTTATTTAAGCCAACCAGTCAGAGTTAATTAATATGTTCCCCTCACCAGCTCCCTCCCTTTTATGTTAGTTCCCTCACCGACACCTTCCCTTTCATGTTCATTTACTTGCCAGCTCCTCCCCTTTCATGTTACTTACCATTAGACTGCCCCCATAGGTCTCAAATGCATCAAATTCAAGTTCTCTTTTGTTCCAGGGCTTACTATATTCTCTTTCTTGTGCCCAATATATGTGTTCTCCTCTTACTAAGTCTGATAAACATTCAGAACTCTGAACTTAATATATTTGTTAGGACAAACTATCCTGTGTTGTAACAAACATTCCATAAATGGCTTACAACAATGAAAGTCTACTTCTTGCCCTGACACTTGTCTGATATGAGCAGGCAGCAGTGTGCTGCTAGCCATCATCATACAGGCATGAAGACACAAGATATCCACCATGTGTGCAGCAAGAAAAGATGGTGTGGTTAACAGCTTTCTGTCTCCTCCAAGAAGGAGCATGCATCACTTCCGCTTACATTTTATTAGCTTGAAGACTTCACATAGCCATTTCTCTATTACTGTGTAGATTGTGGCAGCAATACAAAATCAAGTTAATAAAAGCATGCATTACCCTCACAGACTTGTCACTCTGTGCAGTAAGAACACTTAAAATCTACTCTCGGCACTTCACATATTCTGCAGATGGTTATAGTGCTGGCCAGCTTTGGTCAACTCGACACAAGCTTAGGCATACCTGGGAAGAGGCTATCTCAATTGAGGAATGGGTTCTATCAGATTGGCCTGTGGGCATGTCTCTGGGGGCATTTTCTTGATTTCTAATTGATGTAGGAGAATCCAGTTAACTCAGGGTAGTGCCACTCCTAGGAAAGGTGGTCCTGGTCTATAAAAGAAAAGTAGCTGCTGGGTGGTAGTTAACACATATCTTTAATCACAGAAGCCTGAAGGCAGAGGCAGGTGGATCTCTGGGTTCCAGACCAACATTGTCTACAAAGGAAGTTCCAGGATACACAGCTACATGGAGAAATCCTGTCTTGGACAAAACAAACAAACAAACAAACAAAAAACAAAACAAACAAAAAAAGGTAGCTCAAGTCCATATGAAGCTTAAAAGCTAAATAAACCCTTTCCTCTCCAAGTTGGTTTTGGTCAGTGTTTTATTTTTGTCTTGTTTTGGTTTTTGCACAGCCACAGACAGACAAACAATAGTTAACAGTAGTCACCACATTATTAATGATATTTCTTCAAATTACTTCTGAAGTAGAACCTTCTATCCTTTACTCTCCTCCCACCCTGACTTCCCAGCCTCAGGTTTGGTGACTACTATTCTACTCTCTGTTTTTATGAGCTTGGCATTTTAGACACCAAATAGCAGTGAGGTCATGCAGTATTTATCTTTCTGTATTGTGCAGTATTTATCATTTCACTTTATATGACTTCCTCAGGATTCAATCACATTTTTCATAAACCACGGGGCTTTATTCCATTTTGAGACTGCATGGTATTTTATTGTGTATACATATATACTGCATTTTCTTCATTCCCAATGGACATTTGTAGCCACCACCAACACTGTAGACACACTTACTAATGTGTACATGACAGAGAGAATTAACTTTCTTGATCCCATGATTAATGTAGTGTGGAACAAAGTATGAGTAGAGAGGAAGAGAAGGATTGTTTCCAACTAATGCGAGGGAAAAAAAGCACAAGAAGAGAGCGGGTGTTCCTCTTGGAGAAGTAGTTTGAATATTGACTCCTGTGAATCCTGACTCTTGGGAGAAAGTTTGTTGGCTGCCAGTGTCTTGAATCTATGTATCTTTTAAAATGCAGTGAATCAATTAATGCTTAAAGAAGTTTTGAGCAGTTGGGCAGAAAGGAAAGACACAGGGCTTTCAGAAGTCCTTCCTATCCTAGGGGTGTCCTGAGTGGAGGGACAGAATGAGAGGCCCCTCTCCTCTTTCTTGCCACCAGAAGTTTTCTATTATCTCACTTCTGAAAGGGAACAGAGAACAGAAATGGACTGTGAATCCCATTTATATTCATTAACACTTAAAGATGAAAAATACCTTTCCATTATCCCTGGGATAATTCAAGCCCATTGCATAGGAAAATGTGATATATCTTTGTCACTGCAATCTCAGGGACAAGAGATTAGGACATACAGTGCAGAGCAAACCAGTGCGATTTTGCTGGAAACTCCAAGGCACATGGATGAGTTTAGTCCTATTGTTAGGGCACTGGAGGTACAGCTTCCCAAAATGAGCTGCTGAAGTGGATCTGGGTGTGGAGATTAGAGTGGGAAAAAGAGACATCCTAAAAGGCAACAAAGGCTCCTGAAAATCATGGAGTAATGGTTGACTGTATCTGTATTATGGAATTCTCATTCTATGTCAACCACTTGGCCAAACTAACCCTGCCTAAGCCATGCCTACACATCATCTCTGTGGATTTGTTCATTTAGTTATTTTAATTAATTTGAATTTTGTATGTACATATGCTTCTTTGTTTCTCTGTCTTTGTGTCTCTGTCTGTCTGTCTTTCTCTCTGTCTGTCTCTGTCTCTGTCTCTCTCTCTCTCTCTCTGTGAGTGTGTAAGACAGAAAGTGATGGCAGATGTCTTCCTGTATCATCCTCCACCTAATTTTTTTGAGGTAGGGTCTCTCATTGACCCTAGAACTTGACAGTTAGGCTAGACTAGTTGGCTACTGAGCTCTGGTGAACCAACTTCTTCTTTTCCTCAGAGTTGGAATTCCAAGTTTTTGCTGCTTTACCTGGCTGTTTTATATGGGTCCTGGGGGGTGGAACTGGGGTCTTCATGTGCATGTGACCAGAGCGTTATGGATTAAACTATCTCCCAGCACCTAGCTTATTTTTAATTTATATACAATATAGCTGATTTCCTTATGACATTCTCAAACATCACTTTGTTTGATCGTCCTGATCAACCTCTGGGTCCTATCCGCTCTGTCCCACTTTTACCCTTCCCCTAGTGTTAACCTTTCCACTTCTATGTTATGCATGTTCTATAACTTTCCCCATTCCAGTTCCTTAAAACCTTTCTTTACACCTCATGGTCCCCTTTCTATTTTCATAACCTCCACCCACATTTGTTCCTACATAAATACACATATAAAAATCAGAAGCTAGTGTCTGCTTATAGAAAAAAATGTATTTGTCTTTTTTGAGTCTAGTTGTTCATCTGTTATTTGCCCTGTATGTGTGTAATATGTATACATGTTTGTGTGTGTGTGTGTGTGTGTGTGTGTGTGTGTGTGTGTGTGTGTGTGCATGTGTGCATCCATGGACGCCAGAAGTCAACTTGGGTCATTGTTCCTTTTTCTTTTCTCTGTCTTCCTTCCTTCCTTCCTTCCTTCCTTCCTTCCTTCCTTCCTTCCTTCCTTCCTTCCTTCCTCCCTTCCTTCCTTCCATCCTCCGTCTGTCCCTCTCTCCCTCTATCCCTCCCTCCCTCCCTCTCTCCCTCCCTTCCTCCCTTCCTTCTTTTTTCTTTTGTGCCATAGCATCCCTTATTGGCTTGTAGCTCAACGATTTGGCTAGGCTAGCTGGCCAATGAGCCCTGGGTACTTCTTGTCCTTCTCCACCTCCCCAACACTTGGATTACAAAAACATACCACCAATGATGGATCTTTTAAAATTAATGTTCTGGGAATTGTTTTCAAGGTTTGAATTGATTTCAAACATTTTATTGGATGAGCCCTTTCCCCAGACCTCATCAAAACATGTGGTACAGCCAATAAAGGCACAGTATATTCTTAGTGCTGTACACCCACTGGATCAAGTTAGATGTACCTTTGTGGATTGTTTGCATATGTGTTTTCCTGATATGACTGACAAGGTTCACAATGACAATCCCACAATTCAGCAAATAGAAGCACCAAGTTAAAGCTTGGCATATACAGACTGCTTATTGACTCTTCCTATTGTTATGACTAAAAAGAGTTTCATTAAATTCTCTTGTTTCTCAGCAAATTGTAAACATCTACTGACTTCATCTAGCATCATATACAGTGGTGAAAGACTGATCCTTTTCCTCCAAAATCAATAATACTTACCCATTATTTACTGTAGTACTGGAATTTCAGGGCAGAACAACTAGATGAGAACAGGAAAGAAGATCCATTTACACTGGAATGGAACACTCAAATTATCTCTGTTTTCAGATAATAAGATCTTTTATGCAGAAAACACTAATGATTCCACCAAAAAATAACCTGTTAGAACTAATAAAGTCCTTAAAACCTGTTAGAAATTCATTAAGTTGCAGGAGAGAGTATCAACACAAAAATCAAGTGTTTCCATACACTAACAATGAACAATCTGAAAAGGAAATTAAGAAAACAATTCCATCAAAAAGAACAAAATTCTTAGGAGCAAAGTGAGCAAAGGAGCTAAAAGATGTGTACATAGAAACCAGCAAAATGTTGCTCAAAGTAATTAAACAAGACATGAGCAAGTGTTCATGGATTGGAAGCCTTAATTGCAAAGGTATCAGTATTACCTAAAGCTGCCTACAGGTTCAAATATTTTCTATCCAAAATCTAAGTGACATCTGTCATAGTTAGCACTAATTGTCAACTTGACAGGCTCAATAGTCACCTATAAGACAAGCCTCTAGCCACACCAATGGGAGTTATTTATATTAGGGCATGTTTGTGAGGGAATATTAAGTAAGCGGGTGAAGACTATTCATCTTCTCTGGGCTTGCTTTCTGTATTGTATAAAAAGGAGGAAGCTAGGTGGCCAGGAGTACCTAGTGCTGTTTTCTTCCTGACTACAGATGCAGTCTGCTATTCCAACATCCTACCGTTGTGACAACGCTACCATGATGAAGTATAATTTTGACCTGTGAACCAAAATAAATGCTTTCTTCTCTAAATTGTTTTTGTCAGAGTATTTTATCACAGCAACAGGAAAAGTAACTAACACAACATCTTTCACAGAAATATACAAGCCCATCCTGAAATTCATGCAGATTCTGGAGAACCAAGATGAAGAACTCATACTTTCTCATATTAAAACTTGCATATTAAAATGGCATAGTAGAGTTGGCAAGATGGCTTTATCAGTGTGGTTGATTACCTGATTTGATTACTGGTCCCTTATGACAGAAAGAAGGAACCAATTCCCCAAAGTTGTCTTCTAACCTCCATAAATGTACTGTCATGTTATATACATATATGCACATACATTAGAAAATGTAAAATGACATAAAGATAGATATACAGACTTATGGAGGGGGAGAGAGAACCTAGAAGTAGAAACTCACTTATGACTTGTACAAAAGGTTACCAGGACCATCCAATAGTGAAAGGACAGTCTTTTGAGCCAATAGTGCTAAGAAAACTGGGTTTGGACCCTTAACTCATATCATAGGCAAAAATTCACTCAAAATGAACAAAGACATAAATGTAAGAAATAAAAGTATAAAACTTTGAAAAAAGCAAAAAGGCTTCATGACAGTGGATTTGGCAGTGATACCTTAGATACAACACCAAAAGCACAGGCAACAAAAGAAAAAAATAGATGAATTGGACTTCTTCGAAGTTAAAAATATGTGTAGATCAAAGATACTATGAGTAGATGAAAAGGCAGCCCATTGGTCATGACGCATTGTAAAGGATGAGTATAGCTCAGCAGCGGACTGCATGCTTAGTACGCAGAAGGCCATAAGTTCAACAGAGGAGAGAATTTGTTTATCTGAGAAAGGGTCTTGCTGTATGTTTTAGGTTTGCCTGGTACTTGCTATGTAGATAGGTTGGCTTTAAACTCATTCTAGTTCTCCTGCCTCAGCTTTCCACGTGCTGAGATCACAGGCACAAGCCACCATGCCTGTTTTGAAAAAAATTTTGAATGTTCTTCACACAAAGCACTGGTACGTGATTGAACGGATAGATTAAAAATCCAGACTTCACTATTAGACAATGTATGTATGTGTTGAAACTTTGCACTGTACCCATGAATGTGCACAATCACTCTGACAATTAAATTGTCAGACAATTTAAAAAAATACATAAAATAGAGAAATGCTTGCAACTACAGATCTGACAAGTTGTTAATATTCAGGAGTTATAAAGAAATCATGTATCTCAACAAGAAAACAAACAATATAATTCAAAACATATAAAAGAGAGCCTAGAAGATTAACAGTAAATCTGATGACCTGAATTCAATTCCCAGAACCATGCAAAAAGCCAGAAGTGGTGGTGTGCATCTGTAATCCCAGCACCTCCTGCCATAAGATGGGAGGCAGAGGTAGGAGAATTGACTGGAAGCACATGCGTCAACTACCTTGGATTAATACAGAGCAGTAGCAGAAACAGAAGAGCCTCTGCTTCAAACAAAGTGCAAGGCAAGAACTCACTTCTGAAAATTTTCCTCTGTCTTCCACATAGATGCTGTTGCTGGTGCATGACCACACAGACACACAGACACAGACACAGACAAAGACACACACACACACACACACACACACACACACACACACACACACACACACAAATGCGTGTGCATATACACTAAGTAAATAAATGAAAGGTACAGAAGATTTGAATAGACTTTCTCTAAAGAAAACATACAGATGGCAAAAATGTAAGGAAGCACACTGTGACTAGCAACCAAGAAAATGAAATGCATCATGATAAGATGCCTTTTCACAACTGTTACCATGGTCATTGTGTTAGTTAGGCTTCCCACTAATCTAACAAAACACCAAGATAATCAACTTGTAAATAGAATTGATTCACTTCAGCTCACAGGTTGGGAGGCTCCAGACCCTGATTGGTTGGTTTCTGCTGATTTGAGCCCAAAGAATGGCAGCATGGTGAGGCAAGAATACATGGCAGATTCAGAGAGGAATAGGAAGGGGCCAGAGTTCCAAAAACCTCTATGCAATAATACTCCCAATGACCCAAAGACACCTCCCCCCCATTAAGTCTAACCTACCAAAAGTTGCACCACGCTCTGACAGGATGGTTCTAGGTACCAAGACTTTAATATACAGGTCTTTGGAGAGCATTCAATATGTAAATGAAAGCAGCTATTATAAAAACAACTTTGAAAATAATTATTGGCAAGGATGTGGACAAGTTAAAATCAATGTGCATCACTGATTGGAATGTAAAATGCAGCATGACTCAGCAACTCTGTTTCTGGTTGATATGCCCTAGAAAATGAAAGCAGATACATAAATAGATACTGTACACTCATGTATATAGCAGCATGATTCTTAACAGCCAAATGGTGGAAACTATCCAAACTTTTATTCATCGGTGATAAAAGTGGTTTAAAAAAAAGCATGCATTGTCAGTAGAATGTTATTCTATCATAAAAAAGGTACAAAATTCTGATGTATGCTGTAGCATGCAGGAAGCTAGAGGACATTATGCTAAGTGAAATATAGACAAAAGAATAAACACTGAGTCTGCTTGATGAAGTACCAAGACTAGTCAAATTTATAGATACAGAAAGTGGGATGTGGTTACCAAGGACTGAGTCATGTGAGAGTTATAGTTATTGAGGAGAGTACAGAATTTCAGTCTAAAATGGTTAAAGTTTCTAGACACAATGGTGCTGGTGAATGTGCACAAGGCCACTAAGCTTAGAAATTATTGAAATAGGCATTTTCATACTATTCCATTTTACCATTTGTCTTAGTTAGGGTTTCTGTTGCTGTGAAGAGACATCATGACATTGCAACTCTTTTTATAAAGGAAAACATTATTGGCGTGGCTGACAGTTTCAGAGATCTGGTCCATTATCATCATGGTGGGACATGGCAGCACCAGGCAGACATGGTGCTGATGAAGGAGATGAGAGTTCTACATCTTGATCCACAGGGAAAAGGAAGTAAACTGTGACATTAACATAGTTTGAGACTGGGAGACCTCAAAGCCCACTCCCACAGTGACACATTTCCTTCAATAAGGCCACAGCTACTCTAACAAAGCCACACCTCCTAGTAGTGCCACTCCCTTTAGGGGGCATTTTCTTTCAAACCACCCTACCATTCTACTGGCTGTGAATGCTTTTTCTTTATCACTCACAGATGGATAAGAGTTTGCATGGTTTCTACCATTTGGCTGTTGGGAATCATGTTGCTATATACATGAATATACCATATCTATTTAAGTCTCTGTTTTTATTTTCTTTTGGTAAATGTTTCATTAACTTTTACCAGTTAAAGATGTTCTCAGTTACTTTAACACAGGGTTGGTTCAACAAAGTCTTTTTATGAGGACTATTGTGGTTTGATCATAGAGGGAATAGAAGCAGAAAGGAAAAATTTTACCCTGGTATGGAGGGAAGAACAGCCTTTATATACGTGAACACACCAGAGATTTATTTTTCAAGTTTCTGTTTGGAACATCTCTTTATTTTTTGTGATAAACGCCATGACCAAAAGCGACTTAGAGGAGGAAAGGGCTTATTTCGGCTTATTCTTCTAGGTCACAGTATATCATTGAAGAACATTAGGGCAGGAACTGAAGCAGAAACCATGCAGGAATGCAGCTTACTGGCTTGATCTCTGACTCTTGTTCCAGTGCCTGTGTTCAGCTAGCTTTCTTTTACAACCCAGCCCCAACTGTCTAGGGATGGTGCTGCCCAGAGTTAGCTGGACCATCCCACATCAATCATCAAATAAGACAATGCCCCACAGAATACCCTGATTTGGGCAGTTTCTCAACTGTGATTCCCCCTTCCCAGATGCCTCTAGTTTGTGTCAAGTTGACAGCTAAAACCAATGAGGACAGAACCTTGTAGCGGTCATGAGTTCATCTTGGGTGGTCTCCAGTGGTTGTAGAATAGAATAGGAATTGCTGGTGGGATGGGACAGCTAAAGCTAGCTGACCCTGTCATTTTCTGCCTATTACGCACAGACAAGTTGTGAAGGAATTTGAGCTTTGAAATTTACTTTCCTTGTCTGTAAAACATGGGTGACTACTTACCATGGATAAGTTGGTACTTGAAAAGGAAGTGCTCAATGTGTTTGCAACCATTGGCCCCTTTATCATGGTGTACTAAACTTTGTTTTGGTTCTATCTGCTTCTGTGTACTGTATCTCAGGAAGGGAAACCTTGATTTGAATCTGGAGGTCCTCAGTGAGGGGTAGCATCTTTTCAGAACCTTGCCTTGCCTCTCAGAAGTGAGAGCCATCTTCATATCCCCAGGGACACAACTGGAGCTGGATCAGTGTCCTCTTCAGCTCCGGTAAGTCAAGCTTTCAGAGTGGCTGCTTCATTTTAGAGTCTCAGGCTGGTGTACCCATGTCTTTTCCAGCAAGCCTTTGTTTGTTGTCATCTTTCTGTTGTCCTTCCCACAATAAAATGTAGTCTAGTTTCCAGCATTTTTAGCTGATATATAATTTCCATAGTTAGGTCCTGTAAAGCTGCCACCATCTCTGAGAACTTTACAGAGAAACACAAAGCCTGCCATGGAGGGGTGGATCCATCTGGGCTTGGGAATTACTCTCCATTCTATTTGCAATATACAGTGAATAAAGATGACTCGAGTTGGGGTTAAAAACCCAGAAGACTGTAGATGAGAAGGGCATAATCCCAGGCAGTGGGCAGAGTCCATTTTGACAGATTCCCCAAAGCTAGTGTAGAAGAAGAGTCTAACGCCTCTATATGATCACCACAGGGGTCTTTCATCCAAAGCCGTTCCCTTTTCACAAACTATCACTCAGGGATCTAGTATAAAGACACAGTCCCATATTTAGCAGAAATGAGGCCATGCTGGCCTAGTCACTCAACTCTGTGGCTTGCTGAATGCCTGTAACAGGCCATAACTTCATTGAATTATCTTTAATCATCACCTATACAAACTTTCAGTAAGAAATCATATATAGTTCCCACTCGCCAATGATGACATGGAGGCTCAGAGATGTTAATTAGCCTACCCAAGGTCACACGGTTACCGACAGTCAGAGTTAAGATTTGAAGCTAGTGTGTCTGACTGGAGCCTTGGTGCAGTCCAGGGATCACCAGGATTTCTAGCAGCTGGGAGCTTGTTAGGAATGTAGAGCCCAGGCCCCCTTCCTAGACCTTTGAATCAGAGGCTCCACTTTAACGAGATCCCTAGGTGATGTGTAGGTTCTGTAAAGCTTTCAAAACATGACTCTTGTTGGTTTTCTTTTCTGTCTGTTCTGGTGGAGTCTGGAGGTCACTAAATAAACAAGCTGATTAACTAATGAACAGATAGATGCACTGTGGGTTGAGTTCTAGGATAAAGTCTTTCCTAGTAGACTATTTCATTATCATCCATACCAATCAGCATCTGTGGATGGGAGGAGAGAAAAGTGATTTTTCACTCTAGGAGCTAGATAGAAGATTGTTGTGGATGCAGAGTAGAGAGCAGATATATCTCATCTCCCCATATTGTTATCAAGTAGACATGAGGACTGACAAGGGGCATGCAATATGGAGAGGAAGTTATGGCAGCACAATCAGGGTAACAAAGCAACCTTGTGTAGGGTCAGATGGGCTGCTTTACGTATTCAAGTCACAAACTCAAGTGGACAAGAGCATCAATGTAATTCTCTTCCTTTTAGCTCATCATTTTGAACTTTCAGTCCTCTGAGTAGAAGACAATTTTTAGTCCATTTGAGTCCTATCATGACGTAGGGTTGTGTCTGAGATCTAGAGGGTCCAAGGGTGAGTGAAACTGTAGGCATCTCAGACCAGATGTGGTACATCTATTGATACTGCTGGATGTGGGATAAGTTGTGCCCCACCTGAAGGTCTGTATGGATCACTGCCTGCCCCATTCATCCTGATTGAAAGACCTTCTATGGTGTTCTTAGTTAGGTCCTCATTTCTCTGATACCAGGTCTCTCTGCATTTCATGTGGCACCTTGGGAACAAACATTGCTGAAGGGTCATCTCAGATCTCTGAAACTCAGCTACCACCACAGAGATGTTCCTTGAGCTGGAGTTGGGACAAAGGCTCCTCTTTATCTGTATCTTAGAACTTCTCTTGAACTTTTGCCGTCTGCTCCCCCCTATACTGCACAGAATCATGGGTAGATGGGGAGGATGGGAGCCCCTTTTCAGGAAAGGCTCAATTCATCTGCTTATTGCTTCTTAGAAACCTTTTCTTATACTTGTGGGCAGGTAGCAATGCTCTGATTCAACACCGTTTTCTACAAATACATACTTATCTCCTGGTTCTCTTGGAGTCTGACTTTTCAACCTTTTCCTTGCATTCTGACCTGATAGCCCTTTCCTGAAATGGTGAAGCTGGGAGATCAGAAGATTAAGCATTGTGGGGAATAAGTGAATCTTGGTGGAAAGTCTTCAGACTGTATTTGGGCTATTAACTCAGCCCTTCAGGTCTATACTCAAGTTAATAAGAGTAGCTGTTATTGTATCTTCCATTTGAAAATTATATAAACCAAGTCATAAAAGGACAAAGCTTTTTTTCAAGGACGCAGAGGTGATAAGACTAAAAACCAAGGTTAAAACTCAAGATTGGTTCCCATCTGGAGCCCAAGGATATGAATTGGGTCATGAAGGCTTGAATTTTGGATGACCATTTCACAGCAGTATGCTTTTGAGCAAGCTCCCTAGCCTCCCTTAGCCTGCTTCATGATCTTCCACAATGATGGTGGGGGTGCCTAATGGAGGTGACTTATAGGCATCAATCATAGAAAGTTCTACCACATACAATTGTTCAATAAAATTAAATTAATATTAATATTTTTATTATTTTGCCATAGAACTAGGGCAACATTTAAAATCTTAGAATCTTAGTGTGACAAGATGTCAAGATTGAAATAAAGTGACTTTGGAAATGAGGCACTCAGACTTCCTTATTTCACAGATGGGAATCCTGAAGCCCATAGAAAATGAGACAGCTACACAGTAGCAGAATTTGGTGCCAGTCAAGAAGGGTGGCTGATTTGGGCAAAAGGTAAAGTAATTTTGGGAATAGTCAAGTTGAGAAGCCTGGGTGGGTGGCTGTGGGAGGGCTTCTTCAGGTGGAGGGGACATGAAGCTTTGTGGTCCTGGGAGAGAGCCATGCTATAGCCTGTGATGGAGGAACTGCTGGCATCTGAGTGGCCCAAACTCCAGAGGGATGTCTGAATAGTCATGAGATGTGCAGCGTCAAATAAAGAGCTGGGAAAAGTTATGAGTTCCATGACCATGTGAGAAGAGAACAGGGATAGTGGCCATTGGGGAATCTCAAGAAGAAAAGGTAGAGATACCAGATAAAGTTGGGAATAGTAAAGAGTTATCAGGCTAGGCTTACAGTTGTTAGAGGAATCGGCTTTGAAACAGCTAGGTAGAGAAGCAAAGGAGCTACCTTGGGAGACTTAGATGTTGTCTGAGTGGGGATCAAGATAATCTCTGTGATCAATTCGAGGACAGCTTGTGACATTTGCATGATCTATGGAGGGCTATCATCTTTGTGTGTGTGTGTGTGTGTGTGTGTGTGTGTGTGTGTGTGTGTGTGTGATGTACTTTCTCCCTTTAAGTTGTGGTCTAGCTTTGTTACTTTGTAACTTGAAAAAATAGGGTTTTCTTGTCAATTGTCCTTGTTTTCTATCATGGAGTCAGAATAAAACCAGGTGACATTTCACTCATCAGGAAGGTTTGGCACTGTACTTGTGCATGCATTTGTTTTCTTCAAGGCTCCAACTGTGAGCTGGAAGAGATTTCAAAAGATAAATCATTTGACTTATTGCCTAGAGTAGGAATCTATCCATAGCATCCTTGGCACATGGTTTTCCAGAATCTTCCGGCGTCATCTAGTGGGGTCCCTTGCCTTCTCAAGCATTGGATTGTTGTTTTAAGAGATAGAATTCTTATCTGGTTCTTCCTTACATTTATCTGGTCCTGAACTTCCACCTAGATGACCTAGATTTGTTCCCTGGGGTCATATTGAGATATCAGTTTTTATTTCCATTGGCCTATATGGCTTGAAAATGCCTCATACTGTCCCTTCAGACTTCTCTTTTCCTTCAGCATCTTTGGTCTTTCAGCCATGGCTCAATCTTTTAGTCCCAACAAGGCACCGATGAGAGGGGAATGACTAGTCTCCTGCCTGGCTTGCCAGCCCTCATCCGGAGACAGCTCAGTCACCAATTTGTACCTTTTGTTACTCTTCTCACCTCTTTGTTGTGGCTGTACTCTCTTAGTTTTCTTATCACAGATTTTATTTAATTGATAGTAAGTTCAAATCCCAACTTTCCACTTACATGATATATATATATGCACATTTTCATGTTTTTAAATTGAAAATAGATACATTTTTCATACAATATATTTTGATTATGGTTTCCCCTCCCCCAGTTCTTCCCAGCTCTTCCCCACTTCCCCATCCATTCAAATCCATTTCTCTCATTACACTACAAACAGGCATCTAAAATAATGATAATAAAATAAGATAAAAGAAAATAAACCAGAATAGGACAAAAAAAACTAAACTAAACTAAAAACAGGGGAAAAAGCCAAAGAAACACATATTGATGCTGACACACACACATATTTACACACACAGAAAACTCATAAAAACAAAATCAGAAACCTTAATATATAAGCAAAATATCTGTAAGGTTAAAAAAAGTTCAGATAAAGCATTGTAGACAAAAAAAAAAAAAAAAAAAAAAAAAAAAAAAAAAAAAAAAACCTTCAGAAGTACTATTGAGTTCTTTTTGTGTTGACCATCTACTACTGTAATGGGCCCTGCCCATAAGTGTGGTTTGTATACACGATTAGATTTCACTAGAGAAAGCTAATGTTCCTTTGTGAGTGGTTATCAACTGGAGATAGCTTCTGTGCTAGGGATGGGGGTTGTGTCCATTTCTCTCAGTGCTTGGACCCCATCTGGGGCAGATCCATGTAGGACCATGCTTCTACAGTCTCTATTAGTTCATATGTGCACTGGTCTTGTGGTGTCTAGAAGGCCTTGTTCCCTTTTTGTCCTCCCTCCCCAATGGTTCTTTCTTAGGTTTTCCATTTGCTATAAAGAGACATCATGGCAACGGCAACTCTGATAAAAGAATACATTTAATTGGGGATGACTTACAGTTTCAGAGCATTAGTCCATTTTCATCATGGTGGGACATGGCAGTTTGCAGGCAGACGTAGTGCTGGAGAAGGAGCTGAGACTTCTACATCTTGATCTTCAGGCAACAGGAACTGGATTGAGACACTGAGCATAGCTTGAGCATAGGAGACCTCAAAGCCCACCTCTATGATGACACACTTCCTCCAACAAGGCCATTCATACTCCAACACTATTAGGCCACACTTCCTAGTAGTTCCAGTCCCTATGAATGTACGGGGGACAATTACATTCAAACTACCACAGACTTTTAAACTCTTTTTGCTTCCTCTTCCACAGAGTTCTCTGAGCCCTAAGGGGATGGGTTAGATGAAGACATCCCATTTAGGACTGTGTACATTTCTTAAACATACTAAGTTCCATTTTGAGAATGAAAATGGTTATGCACCAACCAGATAAGAATGTTGTGAAGAGTGAATGTGACAACTTAAAGGCTTAACATCTGGAAAACATAATTGGTAAGTTATTATTGACTGATTATGCTAATCTAAAAAGCACTCATAATTGATTACTATATAATGGGAACTATTGTAAGTATTTTGGAAATACTAACTCATTTAATATTCATAACCACTCTGGAAGATACAAATATTTTATGTCTTTTTTATAAATGAGGACATAGAGATGTGAAGTCAGTTATTACTACTATTTGTGTGTCTATGTATGTGTGGTATATGGACATACATGTATTTGCATGGTATATGAGCATACATGTGTATTATGCACAGGTGTATACATGTGGGGGTCAGAAGAGGACACTGATATCTTTTTCTGCCTGCTATATTCCTTTGAGACGGGGTCTCTAACTGAATCTGGAGCCACATTAGCAGCCAGTAAACCCAGATGATTCTTCTGTCTTTGCTCTCACAGTGCTATGGTTACATGTGTTAGCATCATCATGCCCAGATTTTTCTTCCCTGTGGATGCTGGGATTTAAACTCGGGTCCCCATGCTTATAGAGCAAGCAAGCACTCTTACTAATGGAGCCATTTCCTCGGACCCCCGATGTCAATTATTAATGTTTAGTGCTTCTGGTGTCATGAGTTTTTGCTGTGTCCCTGTCTCCCACAAAGCTTCAGTGGCTTTCTGCTGAGTCATCTTCCCTGGCTTGGGTTCCACTGGGCAGTTATGCTGCTCTTGGCTAGCCCCACCCATGGGTGTGCCAGTCCTTTCACCTTCCTTATAGGGATGCTCTGCTTCAGAGTCCCTCACACTGAGCCACAGAAACTTTGAAATGAGAAAGGTGTATTGTTTGGAGCACCTGTGCTTTGGAATAAGTGTAGGACCTCAGTCTCCTCCTGTCTTCTCATTGCTTCCAGTCTTCTGCCATGAAGGAGCTTGCCTGCCACATACTTCCCAAGGAATCAAGAGAGACAAGTGATCTTGGAGCTTGCAAAGCCAGGAGCCAAAAGAAACCATTTCTTTTTCTAGGTTCTTTGCCTCAATTATTTTTATTACAGGGATGAAAAGTCGATTAACACACAATGGCCAGGCCTATGGTGGGGTGTTATATCTGGCTTAAAGTGAAACAGCATTCAAAGTTTTGAGATAAAAGATGTGATAGAATTGGATCCAACACATGTGGACCCAGTGATGTAGAACTGAATGAGACCTGGCCCTCCCCTTGGAGAGCTATGAGCTCATAGAAAGATCAGAAGAGCCTCTGGAGTATCAGCACTATTTTTCCCTTTAGTGGCTTGACATTGACTATTTGGATAGTTTCCTGAAAAGCTTACTACCCTTACCATAAATTGACAGAGGGAGTCTTCCAGTTCTGAGCACGTCCCTGATTACTCTCCTGAGTTAGAGTGCAGATTCTTTGCTGATGTAGTTTCTATGGCCCTAGATCTCACCAACTGCTAACAGAGACCTGCAGGGAAAGGAATTCATCTGTTCAATAAACATGTCTGTCCAACCATAGAAAGAAAAATGTTATCTATCATCTTTGTCAATCAAGATAACATGAGGTGGTTTGGCACAGGAGGAAGCTGGGTATGAAGTATCAGTCATCAGAAGCCCAACGTTCAAAGTCGGGGGATCTCAATACATAGTCTTTGGTAAGTCTGTTAGGACACTGTGCTAGGCACCATCTCATCTGAACATCACAAGGGCTCTACAAAGTAGGAATCACTGTCCCCCGTTTGTGGGTGGGGAAACAGAACCAGAGAAAGTAAAGCTACTTACTGCTCAAGGACACAGAGCACCTAAGTACTGCATGCAGGAATGTTATTTACCTAGGCAGAGTTCTTTTCATAGGAGAACATTTTATACCATCTTCCTCTTACCGAATTTAACACTAACATTATGGAACACTGACTCTGGTCAGCACTGGAGCAGGAGTCCTATCACCTTACATTCTAATTGTTACTGCCATGATGCATAAGTACCTTTCTTGAAGCCTGTTTTGGTGATGCCACTAACAATTGTCTACTGTATTGAAAAGGCTTTGAGGCCAGGCTTGTGCTCAGTGGGGAAGGATTTGATGCTGAGGCAGAGAGCACTGAAAGACGTGTAGCAGTGGAATAGACAATCTCTTAGTTCTTTTGAAAATCTTTGTCTCCTCTTCTGTTTCTCTCTCTCTTTTTCCACTTTATGGGTTTTGATCAGGCAAAGCCAATCAAGAAAGGTTCCATCTGTTTCTGAGTGTTCAACTGTTGTATGGAAATAGAAAGCTAGATGGGCAGGCAGCCCTCAAACCTGCAGGGGGATGAGTCCACACAAAGCCCCATATGTCACTATTCTGATAGCACTGTTTTACCACCTAGTGTAAAAACCCCATCTGTGAGAGAAACCAATACCATCAACTAAAGGGCCATAAGAACCTTATGAAGGCTGTGGGCTCAGATGCTACCCAGAATGCACCCATCATCTTGGAATATGGGTGGCACCACTGTGAGCATCCAGCTGCTGGGATGCAACTTTGAGCTTCACTATTGAGAACCCAGACAAGTGGATACATCTACTTCAGAGCTGGTATCCTGGAGGGTTCCAGGAAAAAAATACAGGCCTCCCATTTGCTACTAGGTGTACTATTCGTGGGCCTTCAGTGGTTTGGCCACAGTTGAGTTACAACCATCCTTTTTTTGAGACAAGGTCTCATGTAGACCAGGCTGCCTTCAGACTTACTGTATAGCTAATGCAAGCTTAGAAGTTCTAATTTTCTGGCCTTTATTTCTCAAGTGCTGAGATTACAGGCATATGCTACCATTCCATTTTTATGTTATACTAGGTGGAACTCAGGGTCTCATTTTTACTAGGGAAGAACTCTGCCAATTGAGCCACACCCCTGCCCTCTTAAGTTAATTTTAATTTAAAAGTGAAATTATAGTAATAAAAATCTCCTGCACATGTTGGCTCTACATAGCACTCCTTGGCTAGGAATCCATCCTCCTAATTGATGCTCAGATTTTGTATTAGCCAGGATTCTCTAGAGAAACAGAACTGATAAGATGAATATTTATTAAAAGGTGATTTATCAGTTTGGCTTACATGATGTGGTTTGGGTAGTCCAACAATGGCTGTCTCATACCTGAAAGGCATAGAATCTGGTAGCTTCTCAGTCCACAGTGCTAAATATTTAAGTAGTTCCAGCCTGGGACTCAAGGATTCCTGGAGAGCTTTGGGTCTTTTGTCCATGTTGGAAACGTAAAGCTAGGTATTAATATCTGCCAAGGAATGCAACAGTAGCAGCAGCAGGATGGATGAATTTGCCAATGAGAGTGAAGGTAAGTAGACAAAAATCAAAGCTTCCTCCTTCCATCTTTTATCTAGGTTGCCACCAGAAAATGCCACTCATATTTAGGGTGCATCTCCCCACCAAACAATCTCATGAAGAAAATCCCCTATGAGTACTCGGAAGTTTGCCTTTTAGTTGATTCCACATCTAGTCAAGTTGAGAATGAATCATACCAATTACAGGGTGTGTCAGGAAGCAGCTCTCAAAGTGCAGTGGTCTGTTGTGGGACACGAACTACAACATAGTTTGTTGATGACAAGAGCAGATTTTGGACCAACTTTTAGTTGTTTCAGCTATGGCAGCAGATAAAGTACAGAAAACGGAAATGATGTTTGACCCCAACTAAGAATAAATTAGACATACATATCTGATAGTGTATCCAGCCAAAGCGGGCCATATGAGATTTTTAAAATGATGTTGATTTCTTACTATTCCTAAATGCTACACTTCATGGATTACTCTCCCTATTCCCTCCTTCCTCTTCCCCTCTCTCCCTTCTCTTTCTCCTCTCCTCCTCCTTCTTTTGCCAAACAGTGAAGATTTTAACGGTCCATGGAGGCCTTAGTAGGCTCCCTCAAAAGACTAGCACAGAGTTGTAATTGATCCAGGCACTACTCCAAACATTGTGTATACATTTACCTACTTATTTAAAAATTGAGCTGTGACATAGTATTACACATATGCAGTGTACTATGCCAAATATGTATATAAGTAATCTATTATGATCAAATGGGAATAATTAGCATTTGTGCCCATTCAAACATTCATCTTTGTTTAAGAATCTGATGAAGAAGCTGAAGCACAGAGACTTTAGGTAATTCGTGCAAGGTTGCACAGCTAGTGATTGGTGGATCAAGGGTTTATAAGTAAGTATCTTGTCTTCAGAGCCTACATCCTTTACTGCAGTCCTTCTCAGGTCTAGAACCACACATTGTGTCATAACCATCTCTGCCTACTCAGTGCTGCTCTGTCCCCATAAACAACGGACTCTGATTGTGCATCCAGGGGACTACTTCCCTGACCCAGCAGCACGGGTCTGTCACAGACTTTCCTAGGCTTTTGAGCTATCTGGAAACCAGGACTTGTTTCTCTGGACCATTTTCCTTTTTCATCAAGGTTGTTTTAAATATCATCTTTTCCCTTGAACCTCTAGCATCTCTCCCCTTCCTTCCTTCCTTCCTTCCTACACTGGGACCTAGTTTTTAGCTCACAAAGATAGCTGCACTCCCCCTTTCTTCAGGCAGCCTCTGCTCTACAGTCCTTCTGAGGACCAGCACCTTTACTCCCTCACAGATGTCACATGTCTCCCGGTCCCTTCACATAGGACACAAATATATCAAAAGATGTACCCGATAAACACCTGAATCTCACTCTCCCTTCAGATGCTGTTTCATGATTGGTTCCCTTACAAAGCAAAAATTCTGAGAAGACCCATTTTTACTACTGACTCAATCCTTTTGGTACACTTTCTCCTTGCAATATTCTAATTGGACTCCTGTTCTTATCACTCTGTCAAATCTGACTTTATCACCCAAGATGATCTCTGCCAGCTCTCATTGTCTTTATGATGCTCAAGTTTCATTGTCAGCTTGACTGGATTTAGAATTGGCTAGGAGACATACTCCTGGGCTTATCTGTGAGGGCATTTTCCTGAGAGTTCTAGCTGAGAAGACCCACCTAGTTGGGTCTGAGGCTGTAGTGACAGCACCTCCCTGACTGCTGCTTGTACCAAATACTTTGGGGGACAGCTTTAGTTCCACTCTTTCTTTCATACCCTGCATACAACTGGTCAGGATCCCCTATTCATTCGACTTGCAGAATATACCATAATCCAGCCAGAGCTCACAATTGCCACTATCACATTGTATATGCCACTAGCCATTGCTCCTGGCCATTGTCATGGCCTCTGGTCCTTCTGATATCTACACCCTGTCAGTCTCATATCCCGAGTGACCTTTAGAAACAGCAGATTTCATTCTGCTGAAAAGATGCCAATAGCACCATGGTGGTACTTCCAAAGCCATCCCTTCCCTGTCTTCAGTTCTGACCCCTACCCCAAAGCTCCCCTCTCTTTCTTTCTCCTTTGCTCTTCCCATCATCCTTCTTGCTCTTCCTTGAACTTTACAGGGCAATGGTACCAGTTGTCTTGTTCGTGCCCCAGCATCAAGGACTGACTCCCTCATATCTTTCACATGATCCATTGCAGTGTCTTTGTGGTTGAACTGTCTTTCACATGTGCCCATTTTACCTTTCCTGCTTTATTAATAATGTCCATATCACTCCTCACCATCACACTACAGATCATCCCCTTTGGAAGGTGAAGTTTCCATCTCCCACGTGCCAAAGGCTTAAACCTCAAGATGAGACAGGCGGCTTACTTTTTCTTCCAACAGCATCCTCCGAGGATGGAGCCATGAATGGTGCCTGAGACACCCAGGAGGTAGCTAATGAACAAGCAAACATGTGGTGAGCCATTCTACCATGGATCTGTGCTGGGAGGAGATAATTTTGTAGAACTCACATGTCTTTGACTTCCTTTTATGTTTCTGGATCACTTTGAAGAGTAGTCAAACACTGCAAATTGATTTCTCTTCTTCCTTCTTTTTCCTTGACCCACTAGCATTTATCTGTGTAAGCCATGTTCTCAGAACAATGTACAGCTAAAACTAATGAAAACAATGAGTTTGTTCTGATAAACATAAAAGGGGTGCAGTCAGGGGGTTATGATGATGTTTTTGGTTTTGTATCAACCTGAGCATAGCATCTAATTTGTTTAATCAAAACAGTCCTGTTCTTATTGACTGACTTTATAATAAGTAAAGATTATAATCTGCACTTAGACAATAAATCTGCACAACTAAAATATTTCTTTTTACTTTTCTTAGTTCTTTGAATATTTTGTATAAAATGATTTGGTCATATGCACCCTCCCTTCCCCAACTCTTTCCCGATCCATCCTCCTTTCCTTTTCCACCAAACTTTGTATCCTTTTTTTTGTCTTCATCAATGCCAATTTGTGGCCCAAATATTCTTGAGTATGTGGCCTGACACTGGAATGTGGTAGACTTACAAATGGCTACACTTTTAGAGAAAACTAGCTACTAAAGGAGAGAGAGAGAGAGAGAGAGAGAGAGAGAGAGAGAGAGAGAGAGAGAGAGAGAGAGAGGTTGGGAGGGAGGGAGGGAGGGAGGGAGGGAGGGAGGGAAGGAGGGAGAGAGATTTCAGAGCTCAGATGCAGTGCTGTGTTTATGTGTGGGTATGCATGTGTGTATATGTGCCTATGCTAGTGCACATACACATATGTGTTCCTGCATGTGGAGGTCAGAGGAAAATCTCAGGTGTCCTTCTCAGATTCTATTCACATATTTTTGGAGACAGAGCCTCCCTAGAACTTCTTGAGGGGTCCAGACTGGCAGACTGGCAGTGAGCCCCATAGATCCTCTTGTCTGCATCTACCCCAGCTAGGGTTACAAGTGTAACCACTGTTCCAGGCTGTCTTTTTTATTTTTCTTTTTAAAAGATGGGTGCTGGGGCTTGAACTCAAGTCCTCATACTCGCCTTACCAACTTAGCTGTTCCCAGATTCTAAAAGGCATTTTTGCATGTATTCTGGTTTCTGCTTGCCAGCATACCAGTTTGTTTTCCCTTCTTTCTATAAGAGAACCTGTCATGCCTCTTTGGCCTTTTATATGCCGTGGACTGCCGTACCCGCCCTCCACACCCACCAACTTGATTTTAATCCTTTTACCTAAATTTAATTCAGGCGTCATCTCTAGGAAGAATTTATGCCCCTCTGCCCTTCTTGCAGTATCTTCCCTGGGCACGAGTGTTCTATAAATAGTGACAGCTGCTGTTTACTAAGCATTTATTACAGGTGGCAGAGCCTGGGCTAGTTATTTAATGTGGGTTTAACAATTCTAGAAGCAGGTACAGTCATCCTTCCCATATTCTCATTTTATAGATGTAGAAGAGGGAGAAGGAAAGGGTAGAGAGAGAAAGGGGGAAGGAGAGAGAGAGATTTTACATAGTTACATGTCACGTGATCAGTGAATGTTAATTTCTCCGTCAGGGACTGAGCCAATTGTGTAGGCCCAGAGGTAAGGCAGGAGTTAATTACTCAGTAGGGTCAGTGAAAGTTGGCTGCTACTACTCAGGTTGGATGCTAGATGTCTGTTTCCTGGTCCTATCAGGGTGTATGTTAGCCCTACTGGTCCTTTGCAGAATGTAAACACTTGGTGCATTTGTATACTTCATCCTCTGTTGATGAACTCTTTGAAATATTCCCTCTGGAAGAGCCTCTGAGCTCCCACTCCTGTGGGATCTTTCACTTTTGTTCTGAAAAAAATGCAACAGAATACATCTGAGCTGTTGCAATGTCAGAATGGTGTTTATTATCACTATCTGATCCCAAGTTGGGAGCAGTGTGGCAGATCTAGGAAATAACATGACAGTAGCTGGACATCATTCCAGTTTGTAAAGATCAGAATGTCCAAGAATGAATCCCAGGGGTGGTGAGTGGTTCTTGTGCATAAATGCGTGGGCTCTGTGTGAAGCTACTCCCACATATCCTTGGGAAGTAAGACCAGGAGGAAATGCATAAAGTATAGAAGGTTGACGAGGTAGAGAAACAGAATTGGAATCCGAATCACCAATTTTTCAGGGCTTCTATAAAAAAAAAATAATACGTTGAGACGTAGCTAAGTGGTAGAGTTACCTAGCATGTACAAAGCCCTGTACTTGATCCCCAGCAGTACTGAGTAAATAAATAAAAATTTAAGAATCGTAGGCTGACTCAGGTTCTAATACTATTACTGTGCTGAGGCTGGACTCTTTCTGAATATATATATATATATATATATATATATATATATATATATATATATATATATGTGTGTGTGTGTGTGTGTGTGTACATATGTATGTGTGTTTGTAGTATATATGCATACATATATAATATGCATATGTACATAGGTCTGTATATGCTTGCACACATTGTTATAGTTTGAATATTGTTTGTGTTCTCCAATGCCCATATTTTAAAGGCTTGGCCTCAGGATTATGCTTCTGGGAGGTGGTGGGAACTTGGAGGGGTGAGGTCTAGTAGGTCTTTGGATCACTGGGGATGTGTCCCTGAAGGGGATGGTGACATCCTAGTTGTCCTGTGCCCCACCCCACTCTTTTTGGCTTTTTGACAATAAGATTCCACCACATACTCCTGCCATGTATTATTACTGTATCCAAAGAAACAGGGCCAACTTAATGTGGATAGAATCCTCCAACCCATGAGCTAATAACCTTTCTCTTTATAAGTAGATGACTTCAGATATCTTGCCATAGTAATGTAGTGCCAACTAGCAAACATGCAGAGGCATATACATATGTATATACACACTTCTGCACATCAATACATTGTGGCATCCCTAGTTTTCTTTCTTATAAGTCTTGTTGAGTTGCCAAGTGTGAGAGTGGAGTGACTGACTCTGTCTCAGGCAGCTTACAGCAGGTCAGGAGCTGAAAGCTTTTGTGTGGAGAAAAAAAGAAAAAAAGAAAAAACGGAGAAGGTGGTGATGAATCCTTTGGTATTGTGTGAGCTATAGGAATGAGGAAGTGAATAATCTGTGTGTAGGTAGGGAATACGGAAATTGACAAATGACATGAGAATATTTCACAACAGCTAACCCACTGTAAGCTTAGAACATGAAACAAAGTCCTCGAGTTCCTGCAGCTTCCAGCCAATGTGTCCCCAAGACCCAGAACTGTCCACCATTGGGCTTTAGATCTTCTGATTTTTCCAAATTTGAAAATGTTAGACAGAGTCTCCTACTAGCTGCTGTATATGTGCATCTTGGGCAGAATCTCTCACCATCTGGTGTACCAGTCGGCATTTGCCATGTAACAATTACCATATGAAATTACCCTTGCATCTCTGGGGTTAGCGGGGATGTCTGTTGCTCCAGATCATGCTTGACTGATGGCATGGGGGATTCTTATTTACCAGTGGTTAGCTGGTGAGTTGGTCAGTGGCTTTGTGGTCCAGCACAACAGTAGCTGGAATCCTCATCTTTCTTTATGTGCCTCTTTCATCCAGAAGGTAAGCCACGTTGGTGACCGAGCCCAAGGAAGAGGTGAGGATTTAAATGCAAGTACCTTCAGAAGCTTCTGTTTGCATCATATTGCTATTTTCCAATTGATGGGAAAAATCCAAAGGCTGAGACCAGATCCAAGGAAAACAAACTATAAAGCTGTGGACACTGGGAGGCTAGTGTTTGGGGCCATTAATGCAATTGATTATAACCCCTGGAAACACTCCAGTGAGTTTCTGAAGAACAGAAGCAAACTTAATTAATGAAATGAACATTTTCAAATCTGACCCTTTCCCACTATTTAGTGTACTATGGATTTAGTATGTGTATGATCCCAGCTGAGGTCCTAAGGGAGCCATGTGAGAGGCTATGTTCTCATCTCATCATTCTCAGCAGTACCAACTGGTGCCCAGACTGTGGATATGTGGGAAGCACAGAGTGAGTTAGGATGAGGGATGGGGGGCAGAATGGAGGACTGGTGAACACCAGGTTCCTCTAGCCCGCTGTCTTCCATTGTGACTGTAGAGGACCCTTTCCACTGTGACTTCTTGCAACTATTCTCCACACTCCAAGCTCCCCTCCCAGGCCTCCTTAACACTTGACTTATAACAGAAACCAGAGCTTCAGCTACATTACCATATGCATGTAGAAGCATGAATCTCTGAAGTCGGGGAGCAAAGGCCTGGAGAGGAAATCTATATTCGAAAAATCGTTAATTTCACTTAAAAATCACGTCCAAGCTATTGACTATGTCTGCTGCCTGGGATTTGGTTTACGGTTCCACTTTGTGGTTTGCATTCGGGGGCTGTGAGGAGGGAATGAAGGAGGGGAGGTCTGATCCATCAATGCCTTTTTCATGCAGCCAGGTTGGAGGCTCACTTAGGATGGGGTAACTTGGGGGTGGGGGGGCAGAAAACAGTATTTGTGTGTGTAGCCTTAGAGCCCTGTTTTGTTCCACCAGAAAATCTGACCCATAGTTTACAGGTAAGGAAGCAAGTGAGTTTCAAGGTCATGATTACCCAAGCTCAGAAACCTGTGAAGGCCGACCTGATTCTCCCAGTCCCCTGATTCTCTGCCTTGTTCTACTAGTTACCTCATCAGTCCCAGGAGATACTTCTGCACTGGGGCTTGTAGGTGCCAACTCTCAGCCCCACCTTGTCTTCTCTTCCCTCCCTGGCAGTGCAAAGACTTTATTTTCTGAAGGCAGAAACTGTTCCCGACATAAAATCATCCCTGGGAAGATATACTTTCCTTGGTGACTTATCGTTCTTTGTGTTCTTAGTAAGATTTTTATGTTTCCAATAACCCAAAGAAAGATGATGGATATATAATAACACTGAGCAATAACAGACTGTATTTACAAACACATATATATGCTCCATCAAATGTACATATTTTTATACCTCTCACCCATCTTTCTGGGGCAGCCGCAGTTTTTGAATTACATGGTGTAAGCAATGAGCCCATCATGTCCTTCACACATCCATAAATTACCCAGATGGAGTGGGGCATCCTAGAAGCATCTCTGCTGTAAATCACCTGCAAATCTATCTACCCCTCCTCTTTCCTGGATGGCTCACCCAGGAATGGGGTGGTGGGCATTTTAGATGGGGGAAGAGGGTTTGTAGAGAGGAGGGGGAGGGCATGGGCTCTGGTTTTCTTCCTCATTATTGGCTGGCTATGGGATCCTGACAGAGTCAACTCCAGACCTCAGTTCTCCTATCCTTTGAATGGGAAACTAAAACAAGCCTAGGGAATTCTTTAGCCTCTGCATTATCCAGCAAAGCAATCAGCAGCAAAACCAGATGTCAGCCTGATCTCTCTTGTATCTGCATCCTGTCTGGGCCCCTGTGATCATGGCTCTTGCAGATTGAGAGTGTTAGTCACGCTTCTGCTTCCTTTAAAACTCAGTGGTATTTGCAGGTGGCTCTGTGTAACACAGCAAACTTTGGGGGGGGGGCATAGGACTGGCTTCTGGAAAGGTGATGTCACATCACTCGTAAGTATATTATATTGTGTTCATTGTCTGGAGTTCTCGGTTTAATGTTAATTCATAAAAAGCTTTGGAAGGGCTGGAAAGATTGCTCAGTGGTTAAGAGCAATGGCTATTCTTCCAAAGGACCAGGGTTCAACTCCCAGCAGCCACATGGTGGCTCATAACTGGCTGTATTTCCAGTCTCAGGATATTCAATGCCCTCTTCTGGCCTCCACAGGCACTGCATGCACATGGCACACAGACATATATGCAGATAAAACATACATATATATAAAATAAAACAGATGAAAAACTGAAAAGCTATGGAGAAAATAGGACATGAGAGGTCACATTGGAAGGCTGATGAGGAACCAGATCATAAGTATAGCACTGAAGAAGGTAGCAGGCCAGTGTAAAGGATTCTATACCACAGCATTCAGAAAATGAGGCCTGGCTTTGAGGAAGTGTGAAGAATCACTAGGTGGATCATGTTTAGCAAACTTTCCTGCTGTGGTCAAAGCTGAATTCATCCAAAGCATCCAAGTTTTGCATCCTCATCTTTAATTTAGCCTCCTGGAGTTTTCCAGGTCACCATGTATTATTCATGAGGCCCTTACCAATGTGTCATCTAAGGTACTGGATAAAGAGATGTCACAACCAATGAAGAACAAAATATTATCTTCAAATAATCCTGAGGCCTGGCCAGGTGATTCTAATAGCAGGGATTGCTGCTGGGCCCAGTCTTTGGGGATCTCCGCTCCAACCTTTCCTTGGACTGCATATACAAATGAATATTTCAGGGTTTTCTTTTGGAAAAAAAAGCTGATGAATAAATGAACCACAGTCACTTCTTCATCAGAGAGATGTCAGAGAGCTCTCACACCAAAAATGCGCCACCTGGTATGTTTGCATTCATGATACCTAGTGGGATAGAAGCAAAAAGAAAGAATAAAGGAAAATGACCACTTAAATAATTCATTGAGGAAGTTGTGAGACAGGGCCCTATTCTTTGTCTCAAGTCTTTTACTGTGTGTTCATCAGGTTCAGCACTTCCAAGTTAATGCTTACAGAAACCTTTGGAAACGGGCAGTGTTATTATTCCTATTATACAGAAGCAGAAGCAGGCTTAAACAGATCAAGTTACTTTTCCGAGATGGCTTACAGAGAGTTAGTTTATTTTGCAAAGCAATTCCCAGGGATAGAGAAATGCAGTGGGGGAGGTAAGTAAAATGAGAGAGGTGGAATAGACTCATCCATGGTGGATGTTACTAACTTAGGACTTTGGGCTCCATTCTACTTGTGATCCTCTCAGGAATCAAGTGGAATATGTTTCAAAATTGTCTACTCAAAATACAGAAGGGGTACATTAGTTACTTTTCATGCCATGTGATTAAAAAAAAATGCAACAAAACAACCTAGGGAAGAGAGTGTTTATTTTGGCCCACCGGTCAAGTTTATAATCTGTCATAACAGGGAAGCCCCAGGAACTTGGTCTCACTGCCTCAAGGTGGCTGGTTGCATTATAGCCAAAGTCGAGAAGAAGGGATGACGAATGCTTGTGCTGAGGTTTTTGTTTTTGTTTTTGTTTTTTTCCTCTTTTTTATACAACTCAAGACTTTCTCCCAGGTAATGGTGCTACCTATAGAGGGCAGGTCTTCCTACCTCAACTAACTTAATCAAGGTCACCTCCTACTAGCATACCCAGAGGCCAAAGATGATTCTAGATCTTAAATTGACAATTGAGAATAACTATCACAGAGATATATTTAAATTCTAGCTCTTCTCCCTTTTGAGTCAATAAGGAGGTTGTTAACTTCCAGGTTGGTACAATTTGATGGTCAATGTTATGCATCAATTTGACTGGGTCACGAGGTCCTTATTATCTGGCTAGCCACTATTTCTATGTGTGTGTGTGAATATGTTTGCAGAAGTGATTTCCCTTGAGTAGGTGGATTAACAAAGCAGATGTTTATTCCTAATGATGGTGGGCATCACTCAGCTTCTCACTGAGGGGCCTTGTAGAAAAAGAGCAGGACAAGAGAATTTTCTCTCTGTGTTCTAATAGGAAAATTGGTCTTTGACTGACACTTAAACCATCATTCTCTTGATTATCAGGTTTTCAACCCCAGGCTACAATTACTGTACTGGCTTTCTGATTCTTTAGAGTGAAAAGGGCAGATCATGAGACTTTTCAGCCTCCATAATCATTTGAAGCAATTTCTTATAATTCTGTTTACTGTATTTTTAGCAAACACATGCATATTCCAGAGCAGCCTATTGGCTTTAAAGTACATCCTTTGTAAGATAAACACTGTAGCTGTGATGAGAGTCAGCCATATTGTACATTTACCTACAGCTGATTGCCATATCAAAAGCTATGGCAAAAAGGCACACCAAGAGGAAGTAATTCTCAACACAAAATATTGTTTGATTTGTCCACCCATTGAATCATTTGCATTGTTTTACTTAATATTAATTCTAGTTTCTACTCTATCACAGAATCTGTGAGATAGTAATGGGTCACTATCTCTACAAAGTACTCCATGTGGATGCATTATAAATCAAATTATAATTTCTGCTGCAGAGAAGGGGTCTTAGATCTCAGTCAACCCATCAATCATCATCACCATCACTATCATCACCACTGTCATCATTGTTTCCACCTCTGGCCAGCATTCCAAGTTATTTTATCCTTTTCAACTGCTCCAGCACATTGACCTTGCTTGGAAAGGTAAGGATATGGTAAACCTGATAAGAAAATGCAAACTTCCCTGAAAAAAAAAATCAGATGCTAAGTAGGTGCTTTGCTTTTGTCAAATTGGAGTATTGACATTTCTACTTACCATGAATCATGGCAGCTGTGAGTCATGGAAACACTAGAAGATGATAGCTGTGACTCTTGTGATCTAGAGAAACTTTTTTCCTGCTGCAGTTATGTAGCAGAACCATCAGTGTTCACGATTCCCGTCAGTCTTGGTATGCTTTTTATTCCTCTGTAGAATGTTTTCCTTTACCACACTAAAGGAACCAGTATGTAGGCATGGAAAGTATAAATACAAGTGTGTCATGGGATGAGGATATGAGAAATCAACCCTTCCTGGACCTGCATATTTTATCTATTAGTAGTCTAATACCTCATCCTTAAATACTCGTCCCAGTAATTTAGATTATTGTCTTAGAGTTGGCTCCGCCATGGAGCTTTTACTAGAGTATTTAAGTGTTGAAAGTCCTGAGGTTGTGCACTCATAGTGAAATGATCATGAATCTCTTAGTCTAAGATAATTTTGCATAAGATACCTTTTCAAGATTTATAAGGAATTGCTTCACAGGATTATGAAGGCTGAAAGGTCTCACAATCTACCCTTGCATAGTGGAGATTCAAGAGACCAGAATTGTAATTATAACCTTGAGTTGAGGACATTCTTTAAGTCCATGGTTGCTGGTGCTAACAAGAAGGGGGATACAAATAGAGACACTAAATCCACAGCTTGGGTGGTATTTTTTCCTGTGTGGATAACTGTTGACCTGTCTTCAAGAAATAAGCTAGTGTGAGCCAGGTGTAGTGATTCATACCTATAATCTCAGCATTTAGGAAACTGAGGCAGGAGGAATGCTCCATGTTGAAGGTCAGCTAGGGTTACATAATGAGTTCCTGGACAACCAGAACCACAGAATGAGATTTTGTCTCAAAACACCAACAAAAAGCCCAAACAAATTCATAAAAACAAACAAAACAAATAAAAGCAATAGAAAAGAAAAAGAACCAATGTCATTAATTTGCAACAAAGCGGTGGCTATTGTCTCATGGTGCCACTGTTAGGAGTCATTTTTAGGTTCTGATGCTGTTAATTTTGCTACACATCAATGGTAGTAGCTAGATAGTCCTTAATGAAAAGAGCCCATAAATGACTTCTACTCTTGCATCATGCTGCTATATGTATTGGACTCTTGCTTAGCACCTAGGAAGGTAAGAAGATTAAGTAGGTTGGTTGACATCCACTCCTTCTATCATCCTGTCTAGCTTTTAACAGCTTCTGCTTGAATTACAATGCATGTACAATAATGTGAAACAAACATCTGCATGTATCATTTAGAAACCCATAACTCCATCCATATGCTTCTACCCCACATTTCCTGTCTTCAATCTCCAATGGTCCTTGGAGATTCTGGATCTACCATGAAGAGCATTTGTCATCACCAAGAAATCCCTGTGTATTCATACTTTAACAATTTCTCTTCCTTCATATAGAGTGAATAGCCAAGTATATACCTCAAAATTCTACTATTGAAAAGAATTCATTCATTAAATTCCTTCTAGGTTACCTGGAGCAGAACTATAGTCAAATCCCTTCATCTTAAAGAACATTGAAATCTCTATGAACCACGCTAAAGTTGTTCATTAGGAAGTTCTCATGAGGTCATATGTACTTGTTGAGAGAAAAGTGGTGCCCAAGATGGGAAGTGTCAGGCTGTACCCAAATACAGGCAATTGCCATTCTAATGACTATACTGAGAAAGTGGGTGGAAATGATTTGAAATGGGGCACTTAAAATATCTAAGACAGTATTGATGGAAAGACCAAAATTCAGCACTAGGTGAACTAGTAATGTGTGTGGAGAGAGAGAAGAAATCTAACATTTGTTCAAAGCCTATTTGTAATGTGACATTTTAAATATATTACAATGATTAGCCTTCACAACATTTTTAGATTTTATTTTTTCAATTTACAGATAGAAAAACAGGTTCAGAGAAGGAAAGTGATCTTCCTAAGGACACACCATGATTCATTAATGGAGACAGATTTTAATGCTGTATCAGTTTGATTCTGAGGGCTTTCTCTACTAACTGTAATTGCAACCCTGGATATGAAACTTTATTTTAGTTTGTACCCTTTTGGAAAGTTTCCCTTGACTGGGGAGGACTTCATTCTTAGCATCAATGTCCTTGGCTACTTGAGTTCATCACCTACAATGAACAAACTCAGCAAGCAGCCATCCTTTTCTGTTGCTCTCTCCCAAGTCACTTCTGTGATCCTTGGTGAAGATTTGTCTTTCAAGAATAACAAGAGGATTTCCCATAGATCTTCCAGCAGTTACCAAGGCCTACTCCTTCAGAATTTAGTTCCCAGAAGGGGATGAATTTTTTCCTATTGAAACCATCATTGTTAACATTTTGGGAGACCCACAGTGTGTGCCAAGTGCTGTTCTAAGCACTTTTAATGTATCCATTTATTTAATATTTGCAATAATTTCATTAAGTAGGGACCATTTTCATGCTTTTTTTTTTTTTTTTTTAAAAAAACTTGAAAAGAAAGCAGATAGCAAGAAGTGTTTTGTCTGAAGTCATGTACCTAGAAAGGCCTAAGATCCAGATCTGGTACCTTCTCTGTGACCTCGATACCACTACCTCATGCAGGTTATGGTTTAGAGATGAGTCACAGCATGGTAGATTGGAGGCACAGAGATACAGGAAATTGCAAAAGTCAGGTACGGGCCTGAAGAGATGGAGGAAGCTACCATTGGAAACATCTAGAATCTTAGCTATTTAAACTTCTGACTCTACGGGACTTAATGTTGTAGTCAACTTCATTGATGTCTGATCCATCGACCTTTAAGCCCCACTTCCTACCTTAATTCCAATGTCAACAGTATTTCTCCCTGTCTGAGGGGGTTTCTACAAGGAATTTAACTTCACTGCTCACATTCCAGTTGGCTTGATAAATGTATCCTTGGGTGATATCTCCTTCTCTTCTTTCCTTCTTGTTTCACCCTGAGTTTCCACTGTTTCCAGATACAATGCTTACATTCCCATCTCCTCTTTGCTTTTCTACTGGGTGAGCCATACTAAAATAGATGTGGGATGCTGAGTACTCAAGAAGAGGGAAGAGTCAAAGATATTTGTGAAGGACTGAGTGTCTGTCATGAATGTTTCCTGAAGATTAGGACCCTGGAGCAGGAGAGCACTTGGGTAGAGAAGGATGTGTGACATGGAGGACCTGTTGAATCTTAGATACCTTTGTGGTATTTCCGAGGAAATGCTTCACAGACAATGGGCTCTAGGAGCCCAGGAGAGAGACAGGGTTGGAGAGTAAGTATCCTTATGGGAATTCATGGCTCACTTCTTGGTGTATGAGTGACTGGCCATGGACCATATTCTTCATCATATCTGATCTGTTCTCTCCATATCTTATATATATGGAAGGAACGAATGTGGGAGTGTTTAGGTGGGTGGGAGCTGAGAAAGTGCTTGTTAGAAGAAAGAGAAAGAAAGCAGGCTTACATTGAGGGAGCATTTATTGAAGTTCTGTCAGCCGCTGCAAGCAAATCGTTGATACATTTCAAAAAAATGTCTGGAAGATTTTCCCTGCCCTGTAGGGAGTGTTTTTTAATAAGTGATGTGGTCAGGACTGTCGGGTTAATGTTTTCTCAGCCTGTGCTGCAGGTACACTAAGAGTTGTTAGAGAAATCCATTTAGACTTTATAACAGCCAACATGGAGAGGCCAGCATGCCTTGTTGGCATTCTCTACTTTCTGGGCAGGATGTGTTCTGTGCCTGAGCTGGGATTTTCCTAGTGATGTGGTGCTTATTCCTTTCCAGCTCCAGTAATGTTAACATTACTTTACTGATCTGAGATATGCCTTCCATTGTGTCTACTCACACCATCTGACTTTGTGGGTGCCACCCGGCCTCTTCTCCTCCACAGGTGTGGAACAGTTCTATTAAAAAGCTGGAGATAGTGACGTGGCCTTGTCACATGGACTCCTCTTGTTCAGCCTGAAATTGTTATTCACTTTACTTCCTCAATCTTGGAAATCCTCAAACCAAAATCAAGAGATGAGGCCTAATAAACTGGACCATGCAGACTGTTCTAGTCTCTTTACCCATATAGACACATATGAACACCATTCACATTGTAGACACCCCCAATCTGCACACTTTTTTCTTCATGGCAGTTTTGTCCATTTTGGACCTTTCATCAGAAACCTATAGTCATGTGTCACATACACAGATAGTTATGGGAAGATAGATAGATAAGGAGAAAGGAAGTTACTATATTAATAAGTTTCCTATCACTGTCACCAAATACTTAAGATAACTGTGCAAGTATTTTTTTTTAACTTGTTGCACACCTAGACATATTTGGGAAGAGGGAATCTTTTTTTAATTAATGAATCATCAGCCAGCCTGATCAAAGTTTCTTCTCCCTCCCTCCTCTCTGCCCAGTCCCTCTCCCAACCTCCCCTCTTCTCCTGCATCCACTCCTCCTTTCTCTTCAGAAAAGGGCAAGCCTCCCATGTGTATCAGTCAGCCATGGAATATCAAGTTGCAGCATGGCTGAGCATCTCCTCTCCCATCAAGGCTGGACAAGGAGACCCAGTAGGAGGAAAGGGTCCACAAAGGCAGCCTCTACTCTGTGTTAGGAGTCCTACAAGAAGACCATGATATACAATTGTAATACACGTACAGAGGGCCTAGATTAGTCATATGCAAGTTCTCTGGTTGGCTGTTCAGTCTCTGTGAGGCCCTATAAGTCCAAGTGAGTTGATTCTATGTTTTTTTATAGTGTTCTTAGCCCCTCTGGCTCTCACCATCCTTCCTCCCCCTGTTCTACAGGATTCCCCAAAGTCCACCTAAGATTTAGCTGTGGGATCTCTTCATCTGTCTCCATCAGTTGCTAGGTGAAGCCTCTCTGGTGACAATTGGGCTAGGCAATGATCTATGAGTATAGCAGAATATCATTAGGAATCATTTCATTGACTATTGACTTTTTTTCTTTTTACCAGTCATGTTTGGTCTATTTTAGGTCTATGGGCTGTCCAGCTTCTGGGTCCTGACGATGTAGTCAGTGTCAGGAGTGGGCTCCCTCTCATGGTATGGGTCTCAAGTAGGACCAGTCATTGACTGGCTAGTCACACAATTTCTGTTTCACATTTACCCCCTCATATCTTATAGGTAGGGAAAATTCTGGGTCCTGGTGAGTTTGCCTCTTAGTAGGTCCAAGTTCTATGTACTTGTGTCCTGTCTGCCCTGCCACTGTCCTATCACTGTTTCATGCATTGTCCCCACAGAATGTCTTCCCTGTTTCTTGCCCTTGCCACACTTTGGTCCAGGCTCTTTACAGAATCCAGGATTGTCTCCTTTAAACTTAAGATCATACAGCTCTTCCTTGCTCAGGACTCCTCTGGGTTTTCCCAATGCTCTAAGGCTGAAGAGCAACAGTTTCATCCAAGGTTGCCCTGGCACTTAGCAGTCAGGCACTCACTTCCCTGGGAGCTGCTTTTCTGTGCTGCAGAGGAACAACATGGGTGCAGGAGGTAGTTGGAAACTTCAACCAGATCATGGTGTCTTCTACCTTGGCACTGTGGGCATTTGGAGCTTGATGCATCTTTGTTGCGGAGCATTGCTCTGCCTATTGTAGGATATTTAAAAGTCTCTCTGAGATCTACTCATTAGATGTTATTATAACCCTTCTGTCTTAGTTAGGGATTTTGTTGCTGTGAAGAGACACCATGACCACAACAACTCTTATAATGGAAAGCATTTAATTGGGGCCATCTTACATTTGCAAAAGTTTGGTCTATTGTCATTATGGTGGGAAGCATGGAAGCATGTAGGCACATATGGTGCTAGAGAAGCAGCTGAGAATTGTACATTTTAGCAGGCTTCAGGGAGAGAGTGTAAGACACTAGACCTGACTTGAGCACTTGAAACCTTAACGCCCATCCCAGGACACACTTCTTCCAACAAGGTCACTCCTACTCCAACAAAGCCACACCTAATAATGCCACTCCCTAAGCATTCAAATATAAGAGTCTATGGGAACCATTTTTATTGAAACCACCACATCTTCCTATCACCAATTATAACAGTAAACAGTACTTCTAGACCTTGCTCTCTCTCTCTCAATGTGTGTGTGTGTGTGTGTGTGTGTGTGTGTGTGTGTGTGTGTGTGACAATCATATCAGATAACCTGCATATAGTACTTGACAACACAATGCTATGCATAAGGCAAATGTTCGGTAAACAAATCACAGTAGTTATTGCAATTGTGGATGTCTTCAGTGTCCTTAGTGTAGTCACTCAAACAGAACTATTAGCTGAAGTTGATGGGCAAAATCCCTTAGTTGTATCTGCTTCCCACCATCTCCATCCTACAAAATAACCCCTCCCTCCCCAATCCAGGGAGGAAACCAATGTGTACCCTCCTTCTGAAGAGTCATTTTCTTACGGGAATGAGCACAAATGGGCTCTTGTCCTTCGGGAAACAGTGGCCTTTTCCCGGGGATGCTTTAATCTTTTGAAGACAGATGACTGTGAGCTGCAGTAATCCTGTAGTGCTATTGGGAGAGCTGAGGAAAGGGAGAGAATTTCAATAGGGCCTTGGAGACTTTGAGACTCTGTGATGCATTCCTGAACATGTCATGGGGCTAGCAGAAGGAATTTAAGGGATGGAAGAGGTGAAGGTCATACCCTTCTCTGGGTTACTTGCCCTTTAGATCCACTCTACACATTACCCTGCTGTGTGTGTGCTGGGAATCCATTCTTAGGGACTGTAGCAAGCTCTCGTTTGCCTGTGGATTTTATCAATGGAAGAGGCTAAAGATGGAAGACTGGGAGGAGAAAGACCTTGGGCCAGTTTCCTTCCCAGACAGGTTCCTGTAGCCATTCTGTCTGCTTTTGCAAACTGTTTCTTTTCTTCCTTGTTTCACACTTTGGAGAAAGTATTGCACAGCTCTGTGTTGGCTTAGCCTAGCCTTAGCCTGGCCTTTGCAAATTAGACCTTTATTGCACTCATCTTAGTGACCACATTTGAATGTGTTACTAGTTTCCTGTAAGGTCTGTGATAGAGTGGCTCCTTAAAGAGCCAAGGGAAAGAACTAAAACCCAGGTTTTAATTAGGAAGCCTTCTAGCCTCTGGCTTCTTATGGATCATGTTTTACCCTTCTCTGATTCTGTACTCCACATCTGGTATGGAGGAGGGCTGAGTCATTGCTGAACAGATTTTTATGCAAGGAAGGCATTGCATTTGTCCATGTATGTGGAGGCCAGAAGACAACATTTGGGTGCCCTTCTTTTGTCTGAGACAAGGCCCCTCATTGGTCTTCAGCTTTGCCAGCAGGCTTGGCTAGCTGGCCATTGAGGTCCAGACATTAATTTATCTTCATGTCCCATCTCACTACTGCTGGGGTTTTAGGTTTTTCTTCAACCTGGACTCAGTTTCTCACATTTGTAAGACAAACACTTCAGCAGCTGAGGCAGTCTCTTGTTTTGGATTTTGGAGATAGGGTTTGATATGTATTCTGGCCTCAAAGTCATTATTACCTGTGCTTCCTGGGATAGCCTAGCATTCATGATCCTCCTTCCATCTCCCAGGTGCTGGGGTTATAGCTTTGTACTGTGGAGTCCCACAGTTAATGGGCTAATTATGACTTCAAAAAGACACAGAAGTCACAGCAGGGGACTTTTTCTTTCATAACTTGCCAATGGATACTGATGTTGGGGGTTTCCCAGGAATATTTTTATAAGTGACAGCAATGTTGATGGAGTTGTGATCTAGTCATGCAATCTCAACGCCATTGTCTTGGCCTGTAGGTGCTTCATAGGAAAAACAGAGCACACTCAACTCTGTGACCCGTTCCCCAGCAGAGATGTCACTCCCCAGCACTTACTGTGGCTTAGCTCATTGCTGTTCACACAGAAACCATGGAAGATAGCTCTATCCCTTTTCATAGTACCAAAACAGAGGCTCAGAGAGGTGGATTGATTCATCCTAGGACACACAGCTGAGAGGAACATATGATTTTAAACTCAATTCAATTTGTTTGAATTCAAATTGTATTGCAGGTCCTTATACATTATGGGTGTGGCCCCAAAGAGGTTTGGAGGACCCTGACACTTCTTTATTCCGGCTTCCTGACACAAGATGAGCAATTTGCAGTCAGAACAATTTCCAATTTCTTCTCTGTGGTCAGTATGACAACTCCACAGTTTCAGAATCTATTTTCTTTTAACACTGCTTGCTAAGTGTCAGAATGATGCTGGAGCTAAAACAGAGTGAACAGAAGAAACTACTCATTGTGAATTTAAGAGGTGATTTTTGCCTTTGAGGGAGGAAGACAAAGGCTAGCTACATCTAGACAGCTATGTAGTTCTCTCTGGCCTTTAAGTGGTAGTCAAATCAAGGTGCAATTGTTTTTTTCTGGCCAGCAGATGGTTATGGTCTAGGCAAAGAAGGAAATCTCCGGAGGCATCCACCGAGGTATCTTCCTAATGGTCGGGGCCTTGTGCAGATTTTAGGGAGTTGGGAGCTATGGAGGAACCCTTTCCCACCACAAGGGAATAGTCTTAGGGCCACAGATTCCAAGAGGATTGTAAAGACTATGGCAAGGAGTTATTTTATTTTGGGTTGTACATCATGGAGTGATAAATTGATTAGATCTTGCTTGTTGATAGAACAATGAAAGATAGTAGGTAGCATGTATGAGGGCAGTGGACCTCATGCGAGGCTGTTGTTTTAGTTCACGCTTGTGGTAACAATGGTTGGACAATGGTGGTGGCACTGGAGTGGGGAAAAAATGAACAACCTAAGGACAAGTGTATGAGTCAGAATATGGGAGATGGTAGGAGGAAGTAAGGAGTCCCCTCTTCAGTCATAATAGTGTGTTGGGGTCACATATATGACAGAAGACACTGTTGGTGTGAGACCAAAATGTCTTCATCTTAAAAATAAGGCCTAAGCTTTCTCCATTTTAGGTATGGACCTTGAGTTACTGGAACCAGTCAGCCCAGATTCCAGGAACTAGAAAGGGCAAAGTACAGAGTCATAAGGTATTCATGTGGTGATGATTGCTGGACCACAGAATGTCCCAACCATTGTTCCCAGGGTAACTGTTTGTCCACAGAGTGTCCCAGCTCTAGTCTCCATGGTGACTGTTTAATCACCAAATGTCCCCACCTGGGGGTAGCCAATGAGAAACGGTGACAGGCAACCACCCCCTTAGAAGTAAGATTAAATCATTTTTTTTTCTGGAAAGTCCCTAGACATGAGCCAATCAGAAATGTACATGTATGAAAACCCCCTCTTATTGTAATCTTGTGGGTTTTGCCTTTAAAAACTGTGTTCAATTCAGGCTGAACACTTCCTCCAGCCTCCACTGCATTGCATGTGTTGGACGACACCCCTGCCTAGACTTGTATTGCTCTTGGATATCTAGAATTAAAGCCTTGCTTTTGCATTCTGGTATGCTCGTTTTTGGTGTTCTCTCTGGGGGTCATGATGTGGGCACAACATTGGTATAAACAACAAAGTTCTCACCTCAAAGAGAATATGAAATAGATTGCTCTGGATCCAAAGATGAGTGACCATGGCTTTGGGGGGCACATATTCAGGTTACCCTCAATCCTGTGCTCCAATGTGATAAACAGTTTTGTAAAACATTCATAACAAAGTCATAAATCAGGGCACTTTGAAAATGTGTACTCGAGCTGGGAAATGGTGGTACACGCCTTTAATCCTAGCACTTAGGAGGCAGAGGCAGGTGGATCTTTGTGAGTTTGAGGCCAGCCTGGTCTACAAAGTGAGTTCCAGGACAGCCAGAGTTGTTACACAGAGAAATCGTGTCTCAAAAAACAAAAAACAAACAAACAAAAAACAAAAACAAACACACACACACAAACAAAAAACCCTGAAAAAATAAAAAAAGTAAATTAAAGACATCAGGTAGACATATTATAGCCATATAAGGAAATTTGAAATTTCTGATGGCCTTCTTACCTTTGGGTTGGTGAAAGCTAGGAGTATGCTTGCATATTCCAAAAGCACTATTTAACAGTCATGAGGATATTAGGTTCAATGTAGGCATAGACAATGCATGGCTATTTAGAGGTCTAAGAGAGCCCAAGATAATTTAGCTCTGACTTTCAACATTCCAACTCTCAATCATTGCAGTTTTAATTAGTCAACCAGCCTTGAATGTTTAGTGAAAGCATTGCTCCTTCTACCCCCTGGGAAATTCAGTTCACAATTCAACCATTTGTAGTTGTATTTTCAACTACTTTTAGAATCTCGGAACACTGCTTCAATGGGTGGTAGAATGACATTCCCTGCTTGTTTCCTGTTGATGTCCATGAGAGAAACAGTTCTCTTTTCAAAGGATCAAAAATGATGGTTTATTCTGGAACCAAATATGAATGACCATGGCTTGGGTACACAGGTTTAGGTTTCTTCCAAATAGCATGTCCCAGTGTGGTAACAGCTTCATAGAGTTTTTATAGTAACAAAGTAAATAATAAGTGGAGACAATTTTCAAATCCATTTGTGGCTATAGCAGGTAGGAGGATTACATAAAAGGAGAGAAATATCAACTACAAGCTTTAGATGCTGTCTGATGACATTCTTAGCTTTCTGGTTGGTGGAAAGTAGGGGCTTATTTTTATATTCCAAAGGATTTACCTCATGGTCACAAAGATGTTAGGTCACATATGGAGTAAGACAATAAATGGCTATTAAGGGGGTTAAAGATGGCCTAAGATAATTTGACTCTGGTCTTGGCAATGCTCCTACCTCTTCACAACACTGAAAATCTGATCAATCAATGAGCCTTTGTATTCACAACTTCTTTCTTGGCATTCCCATTCACAGTGGATATGGGATGTTACTACCTCTCTCTGGACTATTTTTTCTGCTTCCAGGCATGGTTGAACTAACCCCTTTCTCCACCATTGCTATACTCTAGGACTAGGCCACCATGCTGTGCTTTCTTACAGAACACAGCTATACTGGTTCATAAGTCCGTCCACTTTTCTGAATTTCTCAAAAAGCTAACTTACTGTTTTTTGCTGTTTTTTTTTTTGTTGTTGTTGTTGTTTGGGTTTTTGTTGTTGTTGTTGTTGTTGTTTTTACATCTCTGCTTTAGGCATGCTTGCCCTAACACTTGGGGCTTCCTTAGTGTTTCTGTGATGCTCCCCTTCCTGCTACGTGTCTGATGGTCTGCCATGTGTTTGACCTCCATGCTGGCTTAAACAGCATGGCTTTCTTTCCTTCTTTCCTCTATTCCCCTTTCCTAGCAACTTGTCTGCCCTGGAGGCTTTGCTTTTAAACTTAAATAAAATTGTCCTTGTGTTTCTGTTTGAGTCTATTCTTAAATTCTTTTATTAATGAGACTAAACTCCAAGAGAAGACCCCATTCCCTTTGTGTTAGTGCCTACTATTTATTTTCTTTCTCCAAACAATCTGGCAAAAATATCTACAGTGTTTCGAGATAACTGTGCTGTGCATTCACAGCCTGAGTGATTAAGGAATGAAGATCAGTGAAAGTAGTGACCCAGAGAGACCTAAAGAGTCCCCTGGGCTGAGACAGGCCCCTGGGGCAGAGAGAGGCTCTGGGCCATCCAGCAAGGTGCCTAAGATTCTAGGATTATCCAGCCTCTTCTTCAGGTTAATCACAGCTCTCTTCAAATGCAAATGTCTTTAGGATGGGCACTGCACATTCATCTCCACCTACACATCAACTGTTTTGTTATTCTTAATGCAGGGAAATCAGACATGCTGAAAGTTAGGTATCTGGCATCTAGCAGAAGGTGCTGGAAAGATTCATACAGTCTGACCTTGAAAGTTTCTTAATTCCCTTGACTTCAACTTTTCAGTCATAAGTAGGGGCTCCAGGGCACTCCCTGGCAACATTATTTTCAGATTAAATCCTATAACAAAGATGCACCCAGGGTAGTGCTTGGCCCATGCAAAGTACTCAGTTATTTTTTTTTTCCTTACCCATGATCAGGATCTCAGGTTCCATCCTGTCTTTGTGGTCCAGGCTCCCCGATCTCCCTTCCTTGCTTGTGGTTATTAAATGGGTCTTGGCTGAGACATTGCCTATAATAAGATCTCTTTGTAGAGGCTGCCAAATGTCAGTCCTTCTATAATAAAACTTTCTTTCCCCATTGGGGTTGGAGGAGGGATGGACAGTTTGATTCTGGCTATCCCTCTGTGATTAAGGTCTACAATCAAGGCAGCTGCTTGATGGAATAGAGCTGGCTGATTAGCAGGGTGCCCTTTGGCCTTAGATTAATGGATGATCTCACACTGTGGCTGCAGAGTAATTACCAGTTAAAAGGTTGGAGGCCAGGGCTCCCTGGTCTTGGGGAGGTCTGGCCCCATTTAAAAGAGAACCCAGAAAACAATATTATTATCCAGGCCTGTAGCAGGTAGCTACTGCGGGGACCCAGGGCCCATGGCTGTAACTCGAACTCCAGGTTTAGTTTCAGCTGGCCAGACAGAATAGAGGTCAGCATTTTAATTATTATTATTATTATTACTTTTTTTTTTGTCTTCAGAGAGGAAGCGTGGGGTTATGGCGAGAACGTGTCTGGGGTTGTGCAAGCTTGGGAGAATTCCAGCTGAGTTACTGTTTATCCATGGGATCTTTGGCAGGGCATTTAACCTCCCTGTCCCTCAATGTCCTCATCTATAAAGTAGGGTTTAAAGTGGCTGCCTCAGAGGTCAGTGTGAAGCTTAATCAGGTATGTGTAGCCTCTGGTGAGGCTTTCCATGCAGAGTGTCTGTGGCTGGTTAGTGACTCTCCCCCTCATTCTTTGTTCAGATGGTTCCTGAAGATTGACTTTGTTGAGTAGCTATTGTGTGGTGAGTATGAGGCCACAGTGGGGATAAGATACTGTCTCCAGATTTAAGGAGCTTCTGGTCCTGTGGGTGTTCCAGGCTAAGCATCTGACCGCTGGTACAACATGTTCTAGTATCATTTCTGTTGCTGTGATATAAGGCTTGTTTTGTTTACAAATCAAAGCTACAACCCACTATTGTACTACCATGAAGAAGAGGAACTTAAAACATCACATCTCATTCACAGCCATGGAGAGGGAGGGAGAAAGTGAATGGGAGGTGAAAATGCATAAATCCTTGCTTAGTTGTTTGCTTTCTAGCTAATGTTCTCCTTTCTTAAACTGTTCAGGAACCACTGACTGAGGAATGGTGCCACCAATAATGGGCTGAGTCTTCTTACAGTGACTGCCAAGCATGATAGTACCCCACAGACATGCTCACAGGGCAACCTGATCTAGAATAATTCCTCTTTACAGCTCTCTTTCCAAGAGTTCTAAATTGTGTCAAGCTGGCAGTTAAAACAAATGATCATAAATGTTGTGATAGAGAAACTGAGGTGTGGAACCCTGAGACCCCAAGTCAGCCCATGATTCCTGGAGAGAGAGAGAGAGAGAGAGAGAGAGAGAGAGAGAGAGAGAGAGAGAGAGAGAGAGAGAGAGAGAGAGACTGAATCTCATCTTAGGGCTGGAGGTGATCACATATGAAGTAATTTGTCGAACTTAAGAACAGTCACAGGCGCAGAGGGAGGAGCGCTGAGGGCCTGTTTGTGGGAGGAAATGAAAAGTACTAGACCCTGATGGCAGATGCTGATGGGTGCCAGAGCTCACGAACGAATGAATGACAGAGCAAGCAAATGGGGAACGAGGGAATGAAAAGAGGTTGGCTACATGAGGCTGCAGCCCTTGGGAACATGAACAGGGGATAGCTGGTGGACAAAGGAGACGACTGTGGACGGATGAGGGCATGGATCTTGAGCTAAAGGCTCAATGGAGGGGTGTGCGATAAATGGCATGTGTTCAGAGCTCTGCTCCTGCATCAGCGTTTTAACCCAGGACTGTCTCTTTATCTTACTGAAAATTGTCATCTGCACACTCCCACTCCATGCTGCCAGTCACCCTTTTCCTCCTCTGCTTGTTTTTCTTCCTGTGGTTGTCGGCACCCTCTAGAGATATTTAATCTGCTGATTTATTCTCTAAGCTGGTTTTTCTCCGTGTTTTCCTCTTTCTCACCGGGGCAGGGACTTTTGTCAGATCTGTTTACTGATGTTTCCTCTAGTAGAGTGTCCTGCACACAGTAGGTACTCATGAAATGCTTGTGGGGTGAATGAGTTCGGTGAATAGTGAGTGAAGAAGTCAGGGATATTTCCCGAGCCTGAGTGTGTGGGCAGGGACCTCAGCCCCCAAGGCCATACCCCCGTGAATGGGTACACCTTGGCTTTATTACAGACATTTCTTTCAGAATTCAGTAGCCTGGGCCCACACATCCTCAGAGAAGCTACCTTGTGTTTTCTAGGTACTGCCCTGGGGCTGGCTTTACTGTGGGTGGTGGTGGCCCCTGAGGGAAGGAAGAAAAGGAAGGGAGGGAGGTGAGGTGACAGAAAGCAATGTCTGCTAGAGAAAGCTATTCTGTCTCCTTCAGCAATCTCAGCAGTGGCCACTTGTCAGAAGAACCAGCAGGAGGAAAAATGACAAAAAACGCAAGTCCAATTTATCACCTTCAAATGGTGTTGAACAGGCTACTGTAGCTACTTGGTTTTGAAGAACTCCCCCCTCCCCACAGAAAACAAACACCACTAAATGCCTCTCCACCTCTTCAGCTCGGTGATGGCAAAACTCCTGCCAATTAAAGGGCTTCCTGCTGTGGGGCTGTTCCAAGGTGGCCACGAGAAGAGCAGAGGAGAGAATTGAGTCATTAAAATGGGAGAACAAAGGAGACCAGACATGTTAAAAAGGAAAATATGCCTTGGGACATTTGTGTCCAGGGTTGAACTAAGGCCTTAGGTAGAAATTGTATCTGGACTAGATTCTGAGATGGTGTGTGTGTGTGTGTGTGTGTGTGTGTGTGTGTGTCCCCGCGCGCTGTTTTGTCTACTCAGAATGCTTTGAGAGGAAACCAGGAAACCGTGTGTCTTCATGCCCCCTGTGTCTTCATGCCCCCTGGGTCAGGGATTCCTGGGCAAAATAGTCACCAGCCTCAATGGGTCCGCTTGGTTTTGTTTCCTGTGGCCTTGGTAGTACATGCTGACAAAACTTAAGGGAGAGAGGGTTTGTTTGACTCACAGCCCCAGGTTACTGTCCCTCATTGCAGGAAAGTGAAGATGGCAGGAACTCGAAGCAGTTGGTCACATTACACAGTCAATAGCAGAGAGCAATGAATTAATGCAGGCCCATGTCGCCTACTAAAGCTCAGCTTGCTCTCTCCTTTTTATTCATTCTAGGGTCCAGACCATGAAATGGTGCTGCCCCCATTCAGGGTGTGTCTTCCCACCTCAATTAACCCAGTTAAAAAACTCCCTTATGAGCAGGCATAGGACCACACTTATGCCCACAAGACAACTCAGTGAGACTCCCTTTCCTGGTGATTCTATGTTGTGTCAAGTAGACAGTCTAAACTAGCCATCACAGGGTCCAACACCTTGCTCCAATCCAGCGCCACAGTCTGATTGTGCACCTTCTGTGATGGTGCTGACTCCCAGTCAGGGAGCACTTTCTCCCTTGAGGCAGCATATCCTCTACTTTGGTAAACCATCAGCTCTTAACTAGTCCTTTCTTATGACAATGGTGATAGATAATTGGAACCTACTGAGAACTTACTACCTGCTGGACACTCTGGCAGGAGCTCGCATCTTACTTCTCTTTCCTTTCTGCTCTCCACTGTATACTTGTCTTAATGTCTTCCCTCTGGGTCCCTTGCTCAGTGGTTTCCTGTCTGGAGAGAGCACTGTCTCTCACAAAATGTTATAGATGATGAACATGAAAGCATCTTGCTGTCCCTGATGAAAGCCCTGCAAATGATAGCTATTTTTATTGCCTATACTTGGCTGACTGTCAAATAAACTATTTCTCTTCTCTGAAGCCTACTATTACAAAATTTCTTTTATCATTTACCTCAACACTTAGCCCCGATCTCAAGATTTAAGAATCACTAAGATCTAGTGATCTTTGGTGAGAAAAATGTCATCACATCTTGGCTTAATAAAAAGAAAATGTTCTCATTTTGTTTCCGATCATCATCATCATCATCATCTTCACCATCACTACTATCACTGTCTCTGTCATCAACGTTTGAGATTATTGTGGTGTTCATCTCTATCACCAACACCATCAAACAATGATCACTGTCACCTCAGTATCATCATTATTACCTTCATCATCATCATCATCATCATCATCACTATCAAGCAACCATGACCACTATCCTGCTCAACCATCTTCCTCACCATCACCACCTCAACAACATTATCATTATTATCATCATCACCAACACATCACATAACGAACACTATTCCTTCTATCATCATCATCACCACCAACACATCATATAACCATTATTATCGTTATCATCATTATAATCATTATCACCATCATCACTACCACTTCCATCATCATCATCATAATCATAATCATCATCACCATCCTCCATGCTAAAATCTACTATATTTAAGCATCTATTTTGTGCCTGGTACTCTAAGTTGCTTTTCCTCTGTTTTCTCTGATCTTCCACATGTCCTTTCCAGTTGGGGATACTATGGCTTAGAGAAGCAAAATAACTTCCCAAGCTTATAGAAGCAATAAATACCTTTGTCATTATTGGAGCTTGTACTTTTCTGACGTCACAGCCTCGGTGTTTTTGATAAAGTCCCAAGTCCAGCATCTTTAGTGTTCTACTTCTTCTGTGAGCTTAAAAGAAGGCTCAGTTATAGCCCTGACTGTGTGGACAACTGTAACAAAGCTAGCTTTAATTTGGGGCTGGTTTCGATAGTGCTTACCATCATCTTTTACTTTTAAATCTTTCACATATAGACCTCTATATTTCTTCCATCTGGAACATTGTCAGATAGCTTTGGGATCAAAATGCAATCATTTTATAGCCATTTTTATGTGTCAGTACTGTCTGGGTTGCAAACCCTGCCTCACTTCATGTGCTGCCCTGTCCTTCAAGCCAGGGCCTCTGAATTCACCTTTGTGACAACATCCCTCCACAAAGACTGAGACTGTCCCTGATATGGGACAAAAGAGACCTTAGTTTCATGTTCTGAGATTGTGATGAGGTACTAGCTGGCTTCATGACTACTCCCTTTGCTACAAATAACATACTAAGGTCGGGAGTTCATTTGAAGGTTCCTGTATTGACAGATTTCTTGATTTCCTCTTGTCTGCCCTGGTAGAAATGGCTACACCTTTTCTTTTAACCTGAGACACTATACAAGTTCCATGTCAGAACTAGCATCTCTAAAATCTCACCTTTAACTTCCTACCCTGAGGCAATTTTCTGTTGTCTCCTAGTACTTCCTTAATCAGGGTTGAGGCCTTTCCTTCAGGCCACAATCATCCCAAGGTACCCTAGATATCTCTAGCTCTTCTTCTCTGGAGTCTCTGGGTTTAGAAATGCATCAAGACTCTGGGGTTATAGATGGTTTCCATGGGATGGACCTATCAGAAACAGTCTTAGGGCACAGTCAAATACCTCAGCAATCTATATACCCCATGGATGATAAGACCGACCTTTGGCCGACAGGATACTTCTGAGTCCATTTGTATTATTTAAATCCTGACACTTCAGCTACTCCACAGCCATTTGGTCACTCAGTCTTCTAAGCAAAGGTTGACTTCACCCTCTTTGGTCCATGAATGTCCCTTCCAGATTTATCTGTCTCTATTCTTCATCCTGCACCTAGTGTTTGCAGCTCTGCTGGGTGCTTCTGACTCTGTTTTTATTTGCCAGTATTCACAGCAATGTTTATTTTATTCCCTACAATAGATGATTTAGACTTTTCTATTCATCCTGGGGTTCAGGGGAGAACTACCACAGAAAGAATTCAGTAATCTCAGAGTCTAACAGCCAGCATGGAGACTGATACTCACAAACATTTTCTACCATGCTGCATTTCCCATAAGAGTGAAGATTTGGTTTCATTTCTCTTTCTCCCTCAATGCTTTACCTGGTACAGAGCCCCACAGCAGGCACTCAGCAACTTCTGTGAATGAGGGAATGAAGACTGATCTAGTTTACTGTATCAGCTTTGACCTGCCATGATTTCACAGTGTTCCTCCCAGACATCTGGTACCACAGTATTTCCTCTGAGAATGACAAAGCTCAGAAAGTCCAAGTGACTCCCTGAGTCACAGGATAGTAAATGATAGAGACTGGAACTGAACTCTAATCTTCTTAGCAGATGTACCTTCTGCTTACATCACTAGAGCTGTGGCAGTCAGAATGTGGTTCCTGGCAAGCTAAGCTCACCATTGGTCCTCAGTTCGCCAATTAAACTGACAGATAATAATGAAAAGTAGAGAGAGATGTATTCAATGTGGATACACAAAGGAGAGGATCAAAAAAGCCTAGTGACACCCCCCCCAGGTCTGTCTTTAGGGTCCTGACGTGAGATTTAGGTTTAAATAGAAAGCAAGAGGTGTGTTTAGCTAAGCAGTCTTTGCCAAACTCTGTTTCTACCTATCTTTGAGAAATAGTTGTCTTGACTCTAGCCTATCCTGCAAGGTGGTCTGGTATGTCAGAACTGTGTGAAGTCTTGCTCTGGAAGACAAGAACCTCTTCTGGTACCAGAAATTCTATTGGTTTCCACTATTTTCTTTTTCCAGCACAAGATTCCTGGAGAAATTACAATTCCTTAGGTGCGATGGTTTCAATAGCCTTGGAGAGGCAGGAGTCTCTTTAATGAACCTTCACTGCTGCCATGACTATTACATTTATCACTCACCTCTCCCTTGCTCTAAAAAGCTGTAAGAACTACCCTGTTACAGATGACTCATTTGTAGACTTATGTATCCATCCTCAGACACTTGTTGGCTGTAATTTTTTTAGTTAATTTGTTCAATTCTCAGCACTCATATATAGATAATATTGACCTAAAGTTCGCTGTATACCACCATATAACTTACTATATATGCAAAGCTCTTATTTACATGACTTGAGCACAGTAGCATTGTATTGTGGTTCAGATATGAAATGACCTTCACAGACTTATGTGATAAAGACTTGGCTCCCCAATGTAAAGTTTATAGGTAAGTCTTTGGAGAAGTAGGATCACAAGGATTCATTTCGGAGACCCATTGATGAATTTATAACGAGGGCATTATTGAGATGTGGTAAAAAAGGAGGAGGAGGTGGTGGTTTGGAGGAAGCAGGGTACTTGAGGTGTGCATGTAAAGGAAGATCATTCTCTGTCCTCACCCATCCTGGCTCTCTATTTCCTGGCTGCTATGAGATGAACACCTCCATGCCCTTCTGCCATGGTGTTCCACTTCAGTACAGTCTCAGAAAGAATAGATCCTCCTGATTCCTGATCATGGACTGTAAACACTAGTACCATGAGACAAAATAAATTCTCCTTTCATGTGTGATGTGTGCCCACCCACATGCATGCAGTACATGTATGCACATGTGCATGGAAAATAAGAGTTGATATTATGTGTCTTCCACTAGTACTCTTCAGCTTCCCTTTGAGACAGTCTCTCACTGGACCTGGAGATCACCAACTGGCTCCCAACTCTAGAGTAATAGATGAGTATGACTCTGCCTAGCTTTTATATGGGTGCTGAGGATCCAAACTCAGATCCTCTTGCTTGGGCTGAAGGCATGTTACCCTTTAAGCTATCCCCTCATGTCCTCCTTCTTCTCTGTCATAGTGATGGAAAAGCAGTACATATCCTCTGCAAGAGAAGAACTCACTCTTGATCACTGAAGCATCACTCTAGGCTTCCATCATCTCCCATCCCTTCCTTATGATGCGTGTAGTAATTGAACTGCAAATTTGCCTTGCTTATCTCTAGGACCCACAATAGATAGTAGGTGCTACTTAAATGTACAGTCACTTGCTCCATTAACCAAACCCTGGGAACTCCTTGGGATTTTTCCTGAAGAGGGAGGGTTAAGTGAACCACCCCTGCAACATACTGAAAGGTAGGCTTTTGGCTTCCAGAAAGCTTGCTTCTGCCTCTGCTTCTAGGCATTCATCATCACTCCTGCCTCCTGCCTAATGAGTACCCAAAGTGATTTTCTATTGCTTGTAATTCACAGAAATTGTTCTAACATTTGGAAAGGCCTGGAAATTGACAGCCTAATACTTTGCTTGCCTGTCTGTCTCGATGGCTTGTTGAAGGATGAGCTGATTGCTTCTCCTGCAACAATTATTCTGGAGCTTCAGACAACATCAGAGGAAATAAACAATTGGAAAGGTTAGAGACAAGACAGGAGGGGAGAAGACAGAGAAGAGGTTTGGAAAACTTTGAGTAAAAAGCCACATTTGAGATGACTGAGAAGCTGGCCTGAGAACTTGAAGCAATAGACAGGGGACCACTCATAATTCTGAGTCTCCTCAATTGCTGGAATCCAAAATAGCACAGGACATATCAAGTTTGCCCCTTATCAGGGCTTGTGGGCATCTTCTGGGGTTTTCTGATCATCATTTTCTCATTTTATAGAGGAAAAAATGAAGGCCTGCTAAAAGGAAGGAGCTGGCCTTGCAAGGCTTGTGGCAAAGCCAGGATTAAATTTAGACTTCTGTATCTCTACAGATGGATTGAAGAACATGGGCTTGGGGCAGGTACCTTACCACTTTCCCCCATTCCCTTTCAGTTACTATGGCTATAGAAGAAGGGGAATTGCTGGATCATATGGTCATTCTGCATTTAATATTTATGAAGTATATTCATGGTGTTTTCTATAGATGAAGACACCAGCAATGTATGAGTCCCCCTTTCCATGTCTTCACTAATGTGTTTTACTTCTTGTTCTTTTGGATACTTAGCACCTAAACAGACACGACATGATTTCTCATAATGGTTTTGATTTGCATTTTCCTCAAGGTGGCTGATATTGCCAATATTGAGGGGTGATGTTTTTCATATGTCTGTTAGCCATTTATCTATCTTCTTTGACGAATTGTCCTTTCAAATATATTTTTTCTTTTGTGTGTATTTGTGAGTGCATATGCTTCTGTGGGTATGCATGCATGCATGTGCACATGGGTGTGGAAGCAAAAAGTCAACTTTAGGGGTGATTCCTCAGGAGCTCTCTACCCTGTGCACAGTTTTTGAGACAGTGTGTCTCACTGTCCGGAAGCTTGCCAAGTAAGCTAAGATGGCTGGCTAGTGCGACCTTGGAGCCCTTAGCGATGACCTTGTATCCACTCTCCAGGGCTGGGATTACAGGTGCACACTGCCGTGCCTCAGTGTTTTTACACATGTTCTGTAGATGGCACGTGGGTCCTCATGCTTGCACGGCAAGCGCTTTACTGACTAACCTGTTTTCACAGCCCCATTTTGTCCATTTGAAAATGTAGTCATTGATAATTTCTTTTGCTCTTGAGTTATAGCAGTGTCTCATAAGTTTGGGAAATTAAGCCAGATCAGATTTATGGCTTATATGCCATATTTATGGTTCATATATCTTTCTCCCTATCTCATAGGGCGATTTTTTTGCTCTTACTTTGTTGATCACTTCCTTTGAGGTGCTGATCTTTCCATATTCTCATAAGGAGTGGCACTATTAGGAGGTGTGGCTTTGTTGGAGTGGAGTATGACTTTGTTGGAGGAAATGTGTCAATGTAGGGTCTGACTTTGAGGTTTCCTATGCTCAGGATATTGTCCAGTGTCTCAGTTGACTTCCTGTTGCCTTCAAAATGTAGACTCTCATCTATTCCTCCAGCACCACATCTGCCTGCCTGCCATCATGCTTCCAGTCATGATGATAATGGACTGATTTTCTGAAATTGTAAGTGAGCCACCCCAGTTAAATCTTTTCCTCATAAGAGTTGCTATGGTCATGGTGTCTCTTCACAGCAATAAAAACCCTAACTAAGACAGATATGTTATCAAAACACAGGGCAGGCTAGTGAATTCTATACAAGATGCATAAGGCTACTACTTGAATCACATCTCCTGGCTTCCACTGTCAAAGCAAGTCACATGGTCCAATCTATATTAATTATGCATAGCATACCCTTGTGCATCATGGGAATGGGAACAAAATGAGCATTTATTGAACACTAATCTACACCCTGGTCTAGGCCTTCAAGAAAATTCGACCTGAGCTTGGCAGTCTGACCTTGGATGAATGGTATCCCCATTCTGCAGCCATACTATCTCAAGACTGACTTCTTTGACTCATGGAAATCTATAAACCACAGGTCAGGAATCACCCAGAAATTCAGTCCTAAGGACTATCTTGGGACAGTGCTTGGGGAGTATCCTGCTTGTGTCAATTGGGCTGGTCAGTAAGTGGAGGCAGCAAAGGATAGTGAGAACAACCTGAACTCTAAAGTCAGGTGGACTGAAATCTTACATAGATGAGACTCCAACCCTACCATGACCTCCATGGTCCCCATAGCTGGGCTCCATTGTGTGTGATCTAAGCTTTCCTGTCTTCCTCCCTTGGCTTTCACAGATTACTTGGACAGAAAGTCTGCCTCAGCTTTCTGTTTGCTGTTCTCTTGGTCTAAAAGATTCTTACTTAATACACTGTCATGGATGGTTCTTACTTATCCAGCATCTAGCTCAGACATCATCTGCTCCCAGAGATCTCTCCCACCAAGTTGACTAAAAATAGGACTTGAATCACGTTTCTTTATATCTCTTTCACCAACTGGATGTATTTCTCTTGTTCTTGTCATTATCTAAAATAACCTTTAATTTTTTAGCTCACTCTCCTCTCTCAATTTTGGAAAATAGGTTTCATAAGGAGAAAAATAGACTTTGGATCAGTTATTTCCAGAGGATAAGACAGTGCTGGGCACATTGTGGCTATTTAGTAAATATTTGTGAAACAATGAATGAATGAATGCATGAATGAAATGAATAAAACATAGACCCTGATAACTCGTTTTTTTTTTTTCTGCAAAGGAGAATTACAAATAAGGTCATTTATTCTTGCACAGTTGGGATAAGGTATTTCCTATGAACTATATACTGGCCTCTAAAAGTGGCGGCATCTAGAATTATTATTATCTTAGCCTAGGACATTTCTGATTACTCTCCTAGGGTTTTTTGGTTTGTTTGCTTGTTTTTGTTTTTGTTTTTTTCCGGGAGGGGGTTGATATTTTTATTCTTTCTAGCATTTTCCTGGCTGGTCTCCACTGGCCTTATCTCCTCACCCTCAAAAATATGAGGAAGTCAAGAACATGGCTGCAGCACTGAAGGGAAATCAGATTGGAAAGGATACTTAATTCTAAAGGATTTGTCCCTAAACCCAGCAAAGACATGTTAAATTTGAGTCCTTCCCATAACTCATAGTCTATCTCCATGGAAATGGGCACCATATGGAGTTAATTAGTAGAACAACAAAACAATCAATTAGTTCCTTAATTAGTTTTACTAAGAAATGATAACAAACAAACACAAACACTTTATTCCAACTAATGCCTGCACCACAGTGATAGTTTAATGGCCTTGGAAAGGCAGCCCAGGCACCGGGCTGCTGTGAACAAAGATTTATTCCCATGATATTGACAGGTTCCCTGGTCTCCGTCCAGCCAGTGTGTTTCATCTTTATGATCAATTATTTACAATATCTGAACACAGCCCAGGGGTCGTCTGGAGCTTTTCTGTCTAGATAGGGAAAAAATGCAATAACTCAAATCTTATGAAGCCACCAGGCTCTGAGATGATCATTCTCTGAATCATTTATTTGACAAACATTTACTGAGCATTTTCTATGTGCCAAGCATGGCATTGGGCATGGGGTAGAGAGGGGAATACGAAGTAAATGACAATGGGGCTTGCATTTGGAGTGGGGTGGCATATCTGAAAAGCCGGTAGACACAGATTCAGCTGTTATAGTCTATGTGCTAGGTAAGGGGAACATAATGCATTGAGGTAGTGGGCTGGGATGTAGGGGAGGGACCTAGAAAGGCTTTTTGGAAGACATGGTGGCTGAGTCTCCAGAGGTGAATAAGAAGCAGGTCCTACTCCACAGGTAGCCAGATGGAGTGAAACAAAGACAAATACAAGACAAGGAAGCCATAGACTCTGTAATCCTGTGGGTACATCCAAAGCCATTGTTTTCATTTCCTTTAAAATGGGGGGATGATATACAAACTTCTTTCAAAGTGTTGTTAGGAGATCAGATGAAAATACAAGCACCTGGTAAATCCACAGAGTTTTACACAACAAGGTATAAGATCAGAGCAGAGGCCAGCAATGAGTGACAGGTCCCAGGCATGCCTTAACTTTCTAAAGAGTTTGCAAAGGAAAAGGATATTCCAGGAACATGTGAGGTATATCTACACATGTATTGATTTCTATAGTATATACTTTTATAATATTTACATATATATATATTCACATATACAGATAGGGAAGCATAGCTGAGTATATATGGATGAAATATTTATCTGTCTGTCTGTCTGTCCATATATCTATCATACATCATCTATCATCTCTCTGTGTGTTATCTTTCTTCTATATCTGTCTATCTATCTATCTATCTATCTATCTATCTATCTATCTATCTATCTATCATATATCTATCTATTCACCCATCCATCAGTCTCTATATCATCTGTCTGTCTGTAGTCTATATATCATCTGTCTTCACAGAGCATCCATTTACTATTTGTGTAGGGGTAGGTATAGGTATGGGTGTGAGTGTGTGTATATACCTACCAGAGGTCAATCTGACATGTTCTTCCTTAGGAGCCTTCCACATTGATTTCTAAGGCATGGTCTTTCATTGGGCCTGGAACTCACCAAGTAGTCTAGACTGACTGGCCAGTGAGCCTCAAGGATCTGCCTTTCTCCTCTTCCCAAATTCTGGAATTCCAGGCACATACCACCATTTCTAGATTTTTACACATATGCTGAGGATTTAACTAAGGTCTTTGTACTTTTATATCAAGTACTTTACAAACTGAGTCATCTCCTTATCCCCTTATGCTGGTTTGAATGTAAATGATCTCCATAGACTCATATATTTGAATGCTTGGTTACTGGGGAGTGGCACTACTTGGGAAGGATTGGCCTTGTTAGAGTAGGTGTGTCCTTATTGGAGTAAGTGTGTCACCGAGGGTGGGCTTTGAGGTTTCAAGGGCCCAAACCAGACCCAGTAGTACTCTCTCCTTGCTGCCTGAGGATCCAGATGTAGAACTGTCAGCTACATCTCCAGCACCATGTCTGCCTGTGTACCACTAGGCTTCATGACATGATGACAATGGACTAAACCTCTGAAACTCTAGGAACCCAAAAGCAAATGCTTTCCTTTGTAGAAGTTGACATGGTCCTGGTATCTCTTCATAGCTATAGAACGTGGACTATGACAGTCCCCAATTAAAAAAAAAATAATATGTTAGTGATAAAATATTGAAACTGTGAAGAATAAGTTTGTCACCTTTCTAGCCAGACCCTTGTATGAAAAATCTTAAAAAATAATGATTGCTACCTTCTGTATCCTTCTAAGTCACTTTGTTCAAACAGTGTGTTTTAATAATCTTTTTCTTTAAAATGTACTATTATATAGTTTAACTTTTTCATGAATTACACCTAAGCCAAGGACTCATGTCTGTACCTTTGGATCTATTGCAGTTTTTTTTTTTAGTGGTTTAATGCTATTTTTTTAATCTACCTATCACCTAGCCTACTTGGCAAGTTTCAGAACTCAGTGAAAGCCCCTGTCTCAGCACATAGGGTGGAGCTAGTTAGATAGCACAATACTTTTTTTCTATGACTATTGACCTAGATTTGATCCCTAGATACCACATGGTAGAAGAAGAGAACCAACTCCCTCAAGTAGTCATCTGACCACATGTGCCATGGTGCATGTGTATGTACTCACACACAAATTCATATGTGAGCATGCACAGTAGATAACTAATAAAAAATGTTTACAAAAGAGCTTTAATGTGGATGGTCTCTATTTAATGATGCTTGAGGTTGGCTTATGGCCTCCACATACACATATACATGTATGTGCATCTATACCACATAAACATGCACACACACTTCCATACAGAAAAATGAATGTCCTGTAGGGATAGATGCTAGATACATGATAGATAGATGGCAGATAATATGCAAAACAGAGGATAGGTGTGATTTATTTAACCAGTCCTCACTCAACAAACATAGGTTATTTCTCATATCTTCTAACCTAAGCAATGAGTTGGGTTGGTATCTAAGCAGCTTCCCATGATGTATTGAATTCTCTGTTTCTTGAGATGGGATGTGTTGACCTCCTTGATTTTTATTTATGTCTTGAAGAGTAATTAATACTCTGTTTTATTGTATGATATTTTCTTTTTATCTATTGTCAGTAAGAGCTGAAATTGATTTGAAAACGCTGTTTAAAAAACATGCACATTAAATTTAGGGTAAGGATTACAGGTATCCAGATCCATGCAGAGAATCAGCTATTAAAATACCTTTACAGAAACATAAAATGACATCCTATGACTGGTGGGCACAAGAATTTTCCCTTCTGTCTTTTACTCCTACTTGCAACCCCACAGGTGTTAAGATTTTAATTATGCTCTTCTAATCCACTAACTGGTCAACCTATGACAAATGCCTCTTGGTACAATTTGAACAAAGAACTTGTAGTAGACATTGGCAGATGAGTCTAACATTACCCAGAATAGCTATGTTTCCACATTTAGTTTGGGAAACAGAAGAGCCTAACTAAGCAGTTGCAGGAGAGAAGCCAGAAGCATGTGGCATATAGCATCCAGTAGCCTTGGATCCTTACTCTGTCAAGTCCTAAAAGCACTGTGGTCTCTTAAACACTGTTCATTTGCAGCTATACAATGAGGGAATCTGTTCTATTGCTCCAAAGAGGAATAATAGAAACCATAACATGAGGGGACTGGATTCACATCTTGATTCAATGTGACTGTTGTTGATTTTTTTTTCACTAGTCCTTAGGTTACATCAATTATATCTTAATCAAATCCCGATTATTATCTTCAGGCTTGGATAATGCACATCTTTCTATCTTCCTAACAATAGGGGCACTTCAGAGTCACCACAAGCACATTTGTACTCCATTCTGTAGAAGGAACATGCACCTACAGAATGCTAATGCTTTTCTCTGAGCTAACCTTGAATCTAGATGTCATCAAAACAGTGGCTCAGTAGGAAAACAGGTCTCAGCAGCCTTGTGTATGTGTGAACCCTCCCCTGCTACATACTGTGATGATAATGAGAGAGGAGCAGAATCTACCTCCTCTACACAGAGAGAGGATACATCAAAGAAAAGTCACCAACACCATAAATCTCAGAGACAAGAATAACCACCTGACCAGAGGGTATTTCCCCCTCCTATATGAGCTGCTGGTTAAAGATGAAATGGAATGGCTCTTTAGATGTCAGCCCACTGTCTTCTCAGATTGCCGACTGGCTTTCTGAATGGAACAGAGTTTGAAAATTCAGTTTCTGGTTTTTGCTTATGTGCCAGGTGATAGGAACTAGAAACAGTTAAAATAATGACTTTAATGGAAGACACTTTTCCTAAGGTTTGTCCAAATGCACTATAGAGCTCTGAAATCAAAACCTTAGACATACCACATGATGTACATGTCGGTGTGGATTCTCTTTGAATGACTTGTTTATTTTTCAGTCTCCTTTCCTGTAAAATGAGGATATTAATAATGATATGAAGATGATGATGATGATGATGATGATGATGATGATGATAAATCAGCTGTGAGGATTAAATGTACTAACAGAGGGATTACTGGAAAGAATGCTTTCTTGCACAAAAGTGCCCTGTAAGTATTTTTTGCTGTTTTGAGCTTCTCATATTTGCTGGCTTACAGACTGCTAGGAAAACTTTCCTTTGAACCAATAGTTTTCTTTGTGAACACAACAAATTTCCCTTCTCTTGTGTTTCTTCTACCTTCAGTGAACTTGAAGGAGCGACTATTATGGACAACACAAAGACAGCCTCTTTTCTTCAGTTCTTACCATCCTCAATTAGACAAAGAAAAACAGCACAATCACATCCTAAGTCTGTCTCTGCCATCGGAGGGGTGAGCCTGTATCCAGACCCTCAGATTCTCCTCAGTTTGAAGAAAATAATTTTACCCTCTCACATCCAATCAATATCGTTGCTGGGTCTATTGTGAGCTGATAATTTAAATACAATTGTCTCCTTAGCAACCATCCTTTTATGGGCTGCCTTCCTGCCTTTGAAAGAGCTGGCAGTTATAAAATTCACACTTTCAGCCAGAAACTTTCTTTCTTACTTTTTGGGTTTTTTTTTCTTTAATTTCTGCAGGAATCATATTCTCTTCCCAAACAAATTCTTGCAAAGATGGAAAAATGGAACAGGATTTTTAAAGTAAGATGAAAATTGTCTAATTATAAAGGTAATTAAGAAGAATTTTACAAAAAAGAGGTGAAAGAGTCTTTACTGCCTTCACTCCTTAGTTACAAGACCATATGGATGGAGTTAGTTCATCAGATGCAGGTAGGATGAACTAGCATCTTAAGATGCTAGAGCTGGAAGAAGATGAAAGAGTCGTTTAGTTTTGTACCAACTTTCTCTGCCCTCTGTTTTGCAGAGAAAAAAACAGAAGACCTGAGGATTGGTAATTTCTTCCAAGGGCTATCAGCTCCAAGTGTAGAAGCTAAACTGGATCTATTACCTTGTCCTCCCTCCATCTATTGCTGTCAAAATGTGGCCTCTGGATTTTCTTGGGAGAGGTAGACATGTGTTAGTACTATGTTTTGAAGTCATCTCAACCCTCATTTGAATTGCTGGTTCTGGTAGGTTTTCCATTGTCCTCATTTTCCTTTGATTAATGGGATATTTCGGAACTTGTGACTACCAATTCCCAAATCAAGAAAGTACCAAACAAGCCTGGCTCTTGTCACTTTGATGACGAGTCCATCTTTAGGAGGATTGGAGAAGTCCAAGTCTCTGTGTCCCCACCTACGGTCATGATAATAGTACACTGCTTGAGCTGGGGAGGTGGCTCAATTGTTAATGACATGAGTTTAATTCCCCTTCAGAGTGTAAGACACATAAAATTCCAATGTTGAAAAAGCAGAGAGAAGTGGATCTCTGGGGTTCACTAGCCAGCCAGTCTAGTTTAACTGGTGACGTCCAGGCCAATGAGGAATCTTGTCCTAAAATACAAGGTTAACTGTTCTCTGACCTCTGTATGGGTGCACACACACACACGCACACACACACACACACACACACACACACACACACACACACACACAAACCCACACTCGTACAATCATAGTTTATCTCTTGATATGAGTCTACAATAAAATACTGAATGTTAGTTTTCTTTCCTTCTCTTCAGATTTCTTCTGTATGTTTCAAAACTCCTCACTCTCTTTAGCTGGAAAACATGGGGATCACTTAAATGTGATAATAGAAATTGTTCCCCAGGCTGGTCCAGTTCAAGGGAAGTCAGGGAACATGATCTTTATCGTAGAGGGTCCAGTATTCTAAGACAAGTTCAAGTACACTTCTCCTAAATGCCACCCACAAAGTGAAAAAAAAAATCAAAATTCTCTTCTTGGCTGCTCTTGGCAGCTGTGATTAATCATTTGATAACAAGACAGTTGAAGCACAACTATTTATTTGCATTGGATCAAGGAGATTACAGAATATAACATTTTCATAAATTTGTTAGGATTCTAGATATATGTTAGCATGATAAATAGTTTAGGTCACAATAGATGTTTTCGTTTGAATAAAGTTATTTTGGGGATATATTTACATGATGAAATAACCTATTATTTATCCAACTGCATTTTTATGAACTAATTTTTCTTTTTGTGCCAACTTGCAATGGTGATTCATTACTTTCTGCCCTTCAATTTTTCTTGCCTTATAAATGGTTTCTTGTTTATTATTTTAAAGTGTAGAACTCCATTCAGATCCATCGACCAGTTTCTCATGTGATCTTTGTTCTAAGCAAACAGCTTCAAAGAACCTCGAAGTCACTTAAAAGAAAGTCACTTTATTCTAACTGTATCTGGGCCCTGGAGCTTAATGGGTTTATGACCTTGGATGAATCACCTTCTGTCTTGGAGACTCAGTCTCCAAGGACTTAGTAGGTTTGGGGTGCAAAATAAGCACTCAGTAGTTGTTGAAAGAAGGTTGTGGGAGAATGAGGTACAGAGTATGGGAAAGGGATTTAGTTGGAGGGCTCCAGGAAGAAGTCTTTAAAGGAGGGCTTGTGCTGTTTCCCAGGGAGAGACCTAGGAATCTCTTTTTGTACCAGTTTGTCCATTTTCTGTTTCTTCATTTACAGTAGGAAGAGGCTGTAAATTCCTGAAAGGGTGTGGATTCCAGGTAATTTACTCAGGCTGGGAGTTAATTCCTGGTGGGGGAGGGTGGGTTTTATTTTCCAGGGTGGGACATTTTATACTTACTTCCTTTAAATTATTTAAGCCTGAACAAGTTAAAAACTGAAGTAGAAAATTGATAGTTGCATGCCAACAATATGATTCAGTAGGTGGTAGCAAGATCTTTGTTTGAGCAAATGTTAAGAAGGTTCTTGAATTTTCTGGATGAATTTTCTTATAAAATCTAGCTTTAGCAAGAGTCCTACTAAGTCAGGTTAGTGCGAATTCCCCATCTTTGATTCCCTTCGCCCATAACTGATTGGATTCTTCCCTTTTTTTCACTCCTCAAGTGACGTCTGATTGCCTGGCCTGTCTTCAGTAGCGGTTTCTCCAGAGTTTCCTTTTGTACTTAACATTTACCTTAGTAATGTTTTCTTAGTAACTCAGTCACCTCCATCCTGCATCTCGGCTGTAAGTTTCTATTTGCCTACTTTGTATGAGGAATTCAGCTCAACTCTGCCCCTTGCAATGGTCCCTTTACCTGCCTCAGTGGTCCTGAATAAAATCTTCTGTTGCATTATTTAACATTTGATGTTTTTTGTTTTTCCAGATAGGGATTCTCTGTGTTACCTTGGCTGTCCTGGAACTAGCCCTATAGTCCAGGCTGGCCTTGACCTCACAGAAGTCTGTCTGCCTCTGCCACCTGAATGCTGGGATTTAAGGTGTGTGCCATTGTTGCCCATCAGCATTTGGGAATTTTTTTAAAATAATAGCTATCATAATAACAGAACAGAAAGTAGATGTATGAAGAACTAGGAATCTGGAGTTCCAGGTTTAGTTTACATTGCTGTATGATCAGAAACAAAGCCACATGCTCACTCTCTCTGTGTGTAAATTTCTTCATCTGTCTGTAAATAAGTTAAGTTATATGGCCTTGGGTGATATATATTTTTAACAGTTTAGTTCAGTGTTTCTGGGGTCATGAAACTTGGGAGTCTATAAAGATATTCTTGAAGCTTCTTGAATTATGGGGATTTTTATGACTTTTCGCTTTGATTTCAATTTCCTTTCACAAATTTTATTGACATTGAACATTTGCATAGAGTGAGTGAGACTTTTTTTTTTTAACACTGAATGTTTTTCAAATCCCCAGCCAAGAATATGGGAAGCTGGTAAGATCCACCTTTCTTTAAAGGAGATTTGCACATTATTCTAGAAATATCAGGTAGCTTACAAACATCAGTACACTGCTTTAAAAATCACAGGGAGGGAAGATGGACCATTTGATTGAATGATGGACCATTGATGAAATGATCGGGAATGAGAATGAAAGACTAGAGAGCAGGTGCTGGTGACGGGGAGGGGGGGGTTATTTTGTGTACTGTTTGTAGTGAAAGGAAGGAACTATCTTAGGCCATTCAATCAACTGGTTACTTAACAGATAACCACTGAGTACTTACTAAGTATCAAGCACCCATACAACATTAAATAGAAGGCAGCAGTGATTTACTCCCTGCCTCCCAAGGAGCCATGGACTAGTGGAGCAGTTGAACTAGTAAGGCAAAAATGTAATTCAGCGAGATGGGAGTCACGGTAGAGCAAGCATGGAGATGGTGGTTTCCAGAGGAAGGTGGCTTTTTGTTTGTGCGGAGACTGTGGTCAGTGGTAAAGGAGATTCTGAGTGGAGCTGTGGGAGAACAGTAAGAAGTTTCAGGCAGAGGAAATGCAGAGGGGGGAGCTCTGAGGATGAAGAACTGCTTGTGCAAGGGTGCACACACATGAGGAGTGAAAGGGTGAATAAGAAAGACTAGCTTGCAGGAGTTCACTATTGGAATACAAGGGGTGACATGGGGATGGGGATTTAACTTAGTGGTAGAGGCCCTGGGTTCGGTCCTCAGCTCTGGAAAAAAGGGGGAAAAAGGGCTGACATGTAATGTTTAATATGACCATATCGTGAAGGACTGTGTAGACCCAGATAAGGAATTTTATCTTTTACACAAAGGCCAGAGAATCCATGGGAGATCTGACAGCAAGGCAGTGACACTCAGGCTCATGTTTTAATGAGATCTCAGTAATATATGTTTGTGCTTAGGGTACACTGGTAAAGCCATCCTGGGGGCAAGGCTGGCCAAAGAGGGTGGGTTTTGGTTGTTCAGAAGACAGATTATAGGCTGGCCAGGAGTACCACAGGGGAAGTGGGTAGGAGGTGTGTGTGTGTGTGTGTGTGTACATATACATATATATATATATATATACACAAATACGTGTATATGTACACACACATATATATGCATATATGTATATATATGTAGGCTAAATAAAGATTAGGTAGGAGAGGTTGTGTTAGTCACTCCTCCATTGCTATTAGAAATACCTAAGAAATATAACTTAATGGGAAGAATTATTTACTTTGGTTCATGGTTTCAGACTAACATGGAGGGAAGGAAATGGCATAAGCAAATCATCTCATGGCAAACAAAAGCCAGAGGGAAAGAAAATGCCTGAAAGTATAGTATTTCTCATTTTCTTTTTTTTAATTTCATCTGAGCCCTTGACCTATGAGATAGTAATACCCGTATTTAGGACAGGTCTGCCCTGCTTAGCAATCCCTAGAAATTCCCTCACACACATTCTCAATTGTGCCTTATTAGTCTCCTAGGTGTTTCTCAACCCAATCCAATTGACAATCAAGTGTCTCTATCAGAGAAGTAAAGGGGGCAAGAGAGAGTAGAAGACCTCTAGTCTACTGGCTTGAATGATATTTACTTAAATTAGGGAAAGAACAATTGACAAGATGACTTTGTGCAGGTTGAGTTTGAGATGTTCGTGAGACATCCAGACATGGAAGTAAGGCTTAGAAGGGAGACAAGGAGACTCTTCCCTTCTATTATCTCATGGACTTACCTCCATAGCCACATAGAGTAGAAAGACAATGGTCACCACCAGGTTTTAGAGCCAAACTGGAACTTTGCTCAGTTAGTCACATGCCTAGTGACTCCGGCAGGCTCTATCCTCTTTGAGTCTCAGATATTTAATTTCTAACTTGGAGAAGAGAAGCCTTGCATCCTATAATATCTGGGTAGCTTAATATACTAACAGATAGAGAAGATGAACCAGAAAGGGCTGCTAGCCTCAAGCTGCCCATTGTTTATATTTTAATAATCCATTCAGGTCCTTTCCCCAGTATTGCAGAACAAAATCTTTACAAGTCAGGATCTAGATGTCTTTTAGGGAAGGTATTTTCTGTGCTGTGGAAATAGCTTTGTCAACTATTAGGGCACTGGAAAAGAAATGGTAGAGTGTGTTTTACAGAGAGAGGAGAAATGGGAGGGAAGACAGTGGAAACACAAGATAAATAGATGAGGGAAGGAGAGGTGAAACAATTACAACAGGTAAGAAAGATTACAGGTTATGGGAGAGGAGCAGCTGTCAAAAATTCTGTGATGGTTGTAGGACTAAGGGGCACATTAAAACATGGGTATATAATCTTTGATTAGAAATTATTCATACTTACATAAACAAAAAACTTAAAGAATAAAAGAGCCAGAGAACAAAGAGTTCTGTGAAATAGTGGCTTCTGGACATGACATGGCTGTTGTATTCATGGACTCAGAGCAGTTGTAGTTACTTACATAAGACCAAGCCAGTTAAAAATTTCAGCATGAAGTAGGGAGAGTATTCCTACACCCCACCCCAAGCTGAGGAGCTATTGGAAGTGGATGGCTGCCTAGAGAGGGAGAGTCACTTTTCTTTAAGGAGGTGGTCATTGATGAGTTGTGCTGTGGAATAATCCTTCTGTACACTGTGAATATGTTTTGCTCTCATTGGTTAATAAAAAGCTGACAGGCCAGTAACCAGGTTGGAAGTACAGGTGGAACAGCCAGACACAGAAGACTCTGGAAGGAAGAAGGGTGGAGTCAGGAAAGATACCAGCCAGCTGCAGAGGAAGCAGGATATATAGAAAATGAAGTAACAAGGCATCAATCATGTGGCAAAGCATAGATAAGAAATTTGGGTTAATTCAAGTGTAAGAGTTAGCTAGTAACAAGTCTGAGCTATCATTCAAGCATTTATAAGGAATATTAAGCCTCTGTGTTGATTATTTGGGAGCAGGCAGTCGGGACAGAAAAACTCAGCCTACATGGTTGCCCATGCCCCAGTGGATGACTTCACAACACCCTCAAAATGAGTGGCATTCACTGGAATCAATAAGGTATATGAAAATGCATGACATGAAGTTGGAAGAGAGATATATATGGGGCATCCAAAGGAGGAACTGGGGAGAGACAATGAGAAGTGGATACCATAAAAATGTATGAAATTTTCAAAGAAAAATTAAATTTCTTCTCTAATTCTTTTCTTCAAATGACTGGTAAAGTTAAGCATGCCCAAGAAATCACTGTGTATATGAAATGTTTCTTGTAACAAATGTGGAAGGATTTGAGCTTCTTTTTAGATGTAAATGATATAGGATAGTGGTGGAACATATTATATTAACATTAATTCTGCAGATGCTGAAGGTCAGAGTTTGGATGACTCTAGAGGGTTCTGTGCTTCCATGGGTAGATAATCAGCTCAATCTGATCATTGTCATTTTCATTCATTTGTCCATTCATTCATCTGGTGCTTCCGAAAGGTATACTGTATGTCTGAGACACTAAGAATGTGACTACAAGCAAAACAAACTTCTTGCTCTTAGAGGACATTCTTACTGAGACATTCAAAATCAACAGAAAAAATATATCAGACTATATTAGATCATAGTAAGAGTTATCTACAAAATCAAGGCATGATATAAAAGGATGGTTCAGAATTCCTCTTTGTGGAGGTGGCATTTGAACAGAGACATGGATTAAGTGACAGGAGTAACACAGGGAATAAATTTCTATCTTCTTGTTTATGACCTTGAGAAAAAGGACAACCTCTTGATCTAGTGATTTTTTTCTATGTGTATGTGTGTGTGTGTGTGTGTGTGTGTGTGTGTGTGTTTATTTTATTTTTTTGTCTAGTAAGTGTTGAAATTTCCATGTCTTGAACTAGAAGTCAGGGTTCTTAGAGATTGTTTGAAAATATAAAATGCAAAACCAGGCCTTTTAGTACCCACCTATAATTTCAGTTACTCCTACTGAGGCAGGAGGATCACAAGTTCAAGGCCTTATTGGGCTACAAAGTGAGGTAAAGACTAACCTGGGCAACTTTGCTAGACACTGTTTCAAAGTAAAGAGTAAAAAATGGGGCTGGAGATAGACTTCAGTGGTTGAGCACTTTTCTGGCCTGCACCAGAAAACAAACAAACAAAGCAAAGGACAAACTTGAAGGATTGTGGAAGACCCAGACAAGAAATTAGGGTTAATTTCACACCTACTATAAGGTTGGATCTGGACCAAACCCTCAAGTAAATTGTATGATCTTTCTCTAAGATTTGTCAGGCATTGGGAGTTAAGTCAAAGCTGGACTATATATTAGAATGTGACTGATCAAACTCTGCTGAAGTGACCTGGGAGAAGTGTCTTAATATAAACTATTTCCAGAAGCTCATGAATTCTGTATTACAGCAAGCCATCCCATGATTCTGCAATTGTCTTGCTGATGATACAGTCCCTGCTGTATTTATCATCACAACTCAAGCAGAAAGACCTGATAAATCTTGGCTGCACAAGGACTTGTCTACTTTCATCTTGTTGACTTCTTAACCCTTCACCCACTGGCCAGTCTATTTTGAAGAACGGCACAGAAACATTTAACATCAGCTTTCCCTTCATTTGACCTTGTGGGTATTTATTCTTATTCTTGGCTGCTGTGGTAGACATTATTGGTTGTCTATTTCTTGTGTGTGTGTGTGTGTGTGTGTGTGTGTGTGTGTGTGTGTGTTTACACATGTGGTGATCAGAGGCCGCCTTCTGGTATGGTTCCTCATCGTTCTTCCATCTTGTTTTTTTGAGCAGTATTTTTCATTAACATTGGGCTCCCTGATTTTCCTGGGCTAGGTGGCCTGCCTCTATTTCCCCAGTTTGGGGATTACATGCATTTATTCATAATAGTCAGAACCTAGAAACAACCTAGATGCCCCTCAACTGAAGAATGGATAAAGAAAATGTGGCACATATACACAATGGAGTACTACTCAGCAGAGAAAAACAATGACATCATGAGGTTTGCAGAAAAATAAATGGAACAAGAAAATATCATCTTGAGTAAGATAACCCAGACTCAGAAAGACAAACTTGGAGTGTACTTACTCATAAGTGGATACTAGATGTACAGCAAAGGACAAGCAGACTACAACCCACAGCTCTAGAAAAGCTAGGTAACAAGGAGGACCATAAGAGGGATGCATAGATCACCCTGGAAAGGGGAAATAGATGAGATCTCCTCATGGAGTGAAGGGGAGCAATAGAGGGTAGGAGATGGGGGAAGAGAACATAAGGGAATGGAATGGTTGAGCTGGAATAGGGACAGAGTGGGAGATCAATGAAAGAGACATCTTGATAGAGAAAGACATCATGGGGATAGTGAGAAACCTGGTGCTTGTGTGTGTGAGTTAGAGGAAACCACAAGGATGACCACAGCTTAGACTACTAGTTATAGTGGAGAGGGTTTCTGAGATGGCCTACCCCAGTAATTAGATTGGTGAATACCCTAACTGTCATCATAGAGCCTTCATCCAGTAACCGATGGAAGCAGATGCAGAGATCCAAAGCCAAGCACCAGGCCAAGCTCCAGGAGTCCAGTCAAAGAGAGGGAAGAGGGAGTCTATGAGCAAGGAGCATCACGATTATGATGGGGAAATCTACAGAGATAACCAAACCAAGGTAGTGGGAACCAATGAACTTTAGACCAACAGCTGTGGAGCCTGCATGGGACTGGACTAGGCCCTCTGCATGATCAGGACAGTTGTGTAGCTTGGTCTGTTTAAGTGGCTCCTGGCAGTGGGATCAGGATTTATCCTTGGTGCATGAGCTGACTTTTTGGAATCCATTACAGATGGTGGGACACCTTCCACAGTCTTGATGCAGTAGGGAGGGGCTGGAACTGCCTCAACATTCAGTTATAGTGCCATGCTCTGCTAACTCCCCATGGGAGGCCTTACCTTATTGTAGGAGGTGACAGTGTGTGTGTGTGTGTGTGTGTGTGTGTGTGTGTGTGTGTGTTAGAGGGGCATGCCTGGGTGGGGAACAGGAGGAGGGAAGGGGGAGATCTGCAGTTGCTATGTAAAATGAATAAAAAATTTCTTAAAAAAGAAAAAAAAAAAGAAGTGGTTACACATGGTGTCTTGAGGCCTTAGAGCACTGACAGTCTGTCTACATTCAATTGGCCAGAGTAAGCTGCAAGTCCACCCTACATAAAAAGACTGTAGAAATGGTTCTTGTATGAAAAGAAATATGAAGACTTGCTGCAAAATGTGTAAATAAGGGAGAAATTATGTGTTGGAGACTATAATCAATTACCCACACTATATGACCTAATCTTAGATAATGCAATGCTTTTCTTAAACAGGGTAGCATGTAGTCACAAAGGGCCAAGCCTAATGGTTAGGATAATAGAAAGAGAATAATAACACAGGAGGTTAGGAGGAACTCAAGTTCCTGATGACACAATTGATTTGCCGAATTAACTATGTAATCATCTTCTGGTGGATATCTTGTTATGAGAGATAATGCATTTTTCCCCTACCCCCATTGTTTAAATCACTTAAAGACACTGGTTGTTCTGTGACTTGAGACATAAAGCATTCTTGTCTGCTCTAGGGACTCACGGGTTGAGGCATCCTGTTTCTGTTCTACTTTATGAGCACATTGCATCCTTTGACAGATGCTGGGCTTCTTTGCTTTCCCAGAAAGGTGATAGGTTCATAAATCAAGAGCTCATACTCGAGAGTTTGAGTTAGAAGACAGCAATATGAAGAAGCAAGGGTTAGCTACCTAGGCAGTAACAGCTTTGATGGTAACAATCTGTGTGATTGCCTGATGCCACCTTGGAGAAAGCAAGAAGGCTGGAAATCCAGAATCACTGATGGAAGGCTTGGAGCAAGAGATCACTTTGAGCCAGAAAAGTTTTTTTATAAGAATGTAAGAGGCTTTTTTTTTTTTTTTTTTTTTTTTTTTTTTTTTTTTTTTTTTTTTTGCTAAGCCACCATTCTCCACAATGCTTGGCAGCAGTTACATACTGATGGTGGACAACAAATATCATCTTATATTCATCAACTCTTTTACAAGGACTGGCATGAAGACTCCCCCATCTCACGGCCTTTCTCACCCCTTCAGCCTGTTGATAAGCTAAATTTCACAGTTCAGCCTAGTCTCTACTTTTGGACAGAGACTCTTTCTAGTATGCATTTAGAGAAGACCCAGTTCTGTTTCTAGCTGTCTCATGCCATAATGCTTCTCCCCCTTGTTTTAGCAGCTAGAGACAGAAAGAAGATGGCAGTGTGCACAGATTATCTCTGGGAGTAAGGGCCTGGTCTCCCACTATGAGTCTGTAAAAAGGAATGTAGCCTAGCACCTTGATGTTAGCCCAATGAGACCCAAGTAAGATTGTTAAGCCAAGGAACTATAAAACTTGTATTGCCTAAGTCTTTTAAGTTGGTGATCATTTGTTACACCAGATTTAGAAAATAAATAGAATTCTTCTTACCCCATGATTCAGGAGGATACTTTACTTGCCTTAAAACTACACACCTGATATGAATACACACTAATCTGAGGATATCCTCCAGTGGCAGTGTTCAGGGTTAGTCTTTGCACTTGTTCTACATATCAGGTAGCCCAGTGACTTGTTAGTGCTGTGCCCAATATGTGTGTGATAAACACAATGTTGGATCATGATCAGACTAGAATTATGGATTGAGTTCTTTAAGATATGAGGTTAATTGAGGCAATTGCAAATTTTCATGTATGGGTCAAATAAACCAAGCTGGGTGATTTCGAATTTGTGATATTAGCAGGGGGATGAAATGGTTTTTGCTATGGATGGCCATTTGTGCTGTACACTCAAGGAGTAGAGAGTTCAGGTGGGCAGCCTGGACCTATGCCTTAGAATTTAATTCTTAACTCATAGAAGTTTCTGTATTTTTCCCTATTTATTTTTCCTTTTTAGTCTAACACTGAGACACTGGGAAATTACAATTCTTCAGAAACTCCTATCTGTCTTAACTCCTTCATCGATACACTGGTCCATTCAGCTGAAGTCCCTGAATCTGCCAGGCACAGACCTCCACCTTGCTAGCCTGAAAGGTAACCTTTTGTCATCCTTCAAGCCTCATTCAAATGCAATTGCCTCCTACTGGCTTTTACCACTACCCTGCTCCTGGCAGAATAGTTGCCCTCTGTGATTGATTGATTGATCCATTTGTTTTCCACTATGTATATTATAGTTATTTATCTTCAAGCCTACACTCTAAATGCCTGGATTTATTTATCTCTGCAGCCCCAAGGCCAGACAAACAGTAAACATTTCACAAACCTTTGTTGACTAGAATAGAATTCAAGTTGCCACCGGTTATTTAGAATAATTTAATCTTTAACACCAGATCAGACTTCAGCAATCACCTTGCTTGCTTCTGCATTTTACCCCTGGAGAAACTGAGACCCAGAGGGTGGCAAGGGACTTCTCCACAGCCCTTGTAAAAAAATTTAGAGCAGAGACTAGGACTCTGTGTCCTAATAGATGGTCCAAAGTTCTTACTTATGCACTATGGCCTTTGATTTAGTTTACTTTGTGTGTACATTAGGATCACTTGGAAACAGATTTAAGATGTTGTTATTTTTGACATGTGATCTCCAAAATTACTTTGAGCACCGAGGTACAATTGGCAGATGGAGAAAGAGACAAGAGAGGAATATATAGGAGATTATTTTTATGGATCTGGTTTTGTGATGATTAATTTTCTCTTTTAAACAACTTATTATTAATGTGTGTGGGGAAGGTTCATGATATTTGTGTGTGGGGGTGGGAGACACGTGACACAGTGTGCCTATGGAGGTCAAATGACAACTTTGTAGAGTTGTTTCTCTTCTTCCACCTATCTGTGGGTTCCAGAGACAGAACTCAGGCCACTTGTGCAGTAGATACCATCACCTACTGAGCCATCTTCTAGGCCCAGAGATGCTTGACCTAAAGCACACTCTTTTGTGTTACTTTTGTCAGGGCATTTTATCCAAGCAACAGGAAACACTACTAATAAGACAAGAAGTGACATATTCAACTTCCAGTCATCTGCTAAAGCAGCCTGGGAGATGTGGTTCAGATGGGAGCCCAGGGAGAAAGAGGAATTAGTTTAACAAACAGCCATTCTCTGCTGCTGCATCCTAATTCCTTATGTGGGTTTCCATTTCTATCACTACACTGTATAGTCCAATCTGCCCTCAAATTCAAGATCCTCCTGCTTCAACATCCTGAGTGATTTCAGGAATGCACCACCATGTCCATTTTAATTATTTATGTAACCACTGAGAAGCCTCCAATAGGCCCACGTGAACTTAAAGTTTCACCTCACTGTTGAAACTATTATTACTGTTTTTATTATTATATTAATGATAGATGGAGAAGTGGCAGACAGGAACTAACATGAGTTACTTTGCAATGTTAACCCCAAACACATCGTGCCAGGCAATTTGTCCTTTATCTTTAAACCTATGAGTGTTTCAAGGGAAATTTAATCCTTGTGTTTCTGATTCATTTGCACTTAACTCATCAAAATGTTGCTTTATAAGGTGTGTTTGATGTACAAGAAGGCTCATAAGCCTTTTCATTAGCTGTTCAAATGCCTTTTTTCTTTGAAGCCAAAGTTTGTGCTCTTCCAGCGCTAAACAGGGCTCAAATTTGCAAAGTCTTCAGTTACCTTCTACCTCAGAGGGCACAAATTAAGGTGGTTTGTAGAGCTCAGCAGTGGAAAAATACTTCTTCTTCCCTGGTGCATGGAGGCATCCTTGGGGAGTGAAGACACAACCATCACTCTGTCCTCATGCTTTTGCTCATTGCCTTCAAAGCCAGAGTTTTTTCTTACCGCTTGCTTACTGCTTCTTTTGTACTTGGAGGGGTCCACAACACTATGAAATTCCTTGACTTTTCTAGAAAACAGCAAGCAGTCATCCCTTAGTGTCTGTCGAGTGCTAGTCCCTAGAACCTCATTGGTACCCAAATTAATTAATGCTCAAGTCCATTGTATAAAATAGTGAAGTGTTTGGATTGTAATCTTAGTGAATTCCCCTCAGATGATTTGAATCATTAATAGATGATTTATAAAACCTAACACAATGTGAATGCTGTGAAAATAGTTGTTTAGGGTATAATGGCAAGGGACAAAACAGTTTATATAAGTTGAGTATAGGTGGAATTCTTTTCCAAATATTTTTGATTCATCCTTGGTTAAAACTGTGCGTGTGGCCCCATGAATATTGAAGGCTGACTACCTTTTCTCTCAGATTCCCCTGTATTTTACCTCAGCCATAGTAATTAATGTTAATTGAATACTATCTACCAGACACCTTCCTAACTTCCTCCCAACTGATAATTTATTTAGTCCTCCTAAGGGAGGTGTTATTTCAACTTCTTTACAGATGAGGAAACCAAAGAGGAGAGTGGGTAACTAACTTTCCCAGGTCCCACACCAAAGAGAGATGATATATAGTCCTATAGAGACTGATGCTGATTCAACATAGCACTCATCAGGTGCTTTGCAGGGAGGTGCAGCCCCTCTCAGTGTCTGCTCTGGTTATCTGGAAGCCTGGCCCAGAGTGTTCTTCCTGAAATCACAGGAGAGGCCTGAGGACACAGCATTGAGGAGTTCAGAACTAAAACTCTTCCTCTGCCTCTTGGTTTGCTGAGAATTGGGGCTAGATGTTTAAGTCTTACATTTCTCTGTTTCTTCACTGACAAATGGGGACAATAATAGGTTTCTTGCTGGCCTGGGTTATCTTTTTAATAGTATATATAAAGAGATTAGTAAAAGGAGAACCAGATAGTAGGCATGTCCCAGTCTAATAGGGGGGGGATAGGATTCTGAGATAGAGTCCTGCACAATAAGACACAGTGGGGATGACTAAAAATTTCATGCTTGATATAAACATCAGCAGCCCAGGTGGGTGCTGGGAGAATAGAGAGAGGAGCTTGCAGGTGTCCTTGACACAGATGCTGTTCGAAAGGAAGCATGGGAACTTTAGTCTGCTAAACACAATCTAGAATCATCTGGAAAGAAAGTTTCAGAGAGGGATTGTCTAGATTTGAGCAGTCTTTGAACATGTCCATGAGGGTTTTTTTTTTTTTTTTTCTTAATTGGGTTAAATGAAATGGGAAACTCCCACCCTGAATATGGGTAGCACCATTTCCTAGGCTGGACTCTGAGCTGTGTAGGAATGAACAAAGAGAGTTGAATAAGAGGCCTTCATGCACCAATTTCTCTCTGCTCTTGACTGGGGATGTGATGTGACTAGCTGCTTTGGGTTCCTGCCTTGATTTCCCTGCAGTAATAGAGTATAACCTGGAATTATGAGAAATCAGCCCTTTCTCCCCTAGCTTGCTTTTTGTCAGGGTATTTTCTCAAACTAACAGAGATGAAAGTGGGACAGAGTCAAAGCCTGTGATCCACTTCTGTCCATCTAGAGCGATTGTTAGAGTGTGGTGCTTACAGAGGGCAGAGCCTGGCTTGTGCATTGCACATCAATGGTGACAAGAACTGCAGTCATTTATAGGATTCTGCTTGGTGATTTTTACTTGTATTGCACTTGTATGATTATAAAACATATTCAGTGTTGCCAATTTAGAAAATTTAGAGAAGATTGAGGCAGAAAAAAGATTATACATAATTGTATAACCACTTCATAATAGCTTGGTGTATTTCCTTTCTCTCACTGTCTGTATATATTTCAGATGTGAATTAGGATTTCTTGGCCCCTTGAGATCTAGATACATTTGGCTCAGATTTTCATTTTATACTCGGTTGAAGTCCAGGCTTCTCAACACTTCTGCAGCTGTCTTGGCAGTTCATATTTTAGTGTCACCACTGACTTGATTTCTTGTCCCTCATACTTTCTTGTTCTTGCAGCTGCTTTTGGCTCGAGATCTCCGAAGAAGTGTCAGGAATGGACAGGTTGGTTCTTTCTTCTGACTTATCCCTGCTGAGACAAATGTCATCTATCTGTCTATCTATCTATCTATCTATCTATCTATCTATCTATCTATCTATCTATCTATCTATCTATGGATGTAAGTATGTCTATATGTATCTATCTGTCTTTAGCATATCTGTCTGTGGAGTGGGGGGAGTGATTGATTGCAAAGAGTCTTATTGTAGTATATTCAACAAACAACCAGCAAGCCCACCCTACTCCTACTTGTTCCAATTAAATCTTTTTGCTCACTTGGCCACATTAGCATCATTGATTTATGGTGGTGATGATGGTGAGAAAACTTGGAAGGTGAACTGAGCACGTGCCAGCACAGGCTCTGTTCTGAGTGCTGTCAGCATCCACAGAGGAAGAACTGCTGTTGTTGTCTGTTTACAATGAAAAAATTGAATAACAAGGTGCCTAAGTAATTAATTCAAGGTCACTAAGTAGTGGAAGCTAGATTCAAACCTGGGCCTATTGATGACATTTATTAGGCAAGCACACATTATTTGACAAGTGATTTTAAATGATTTACTGCAACCTATTCAACGGCAGGAGGTCTTCATCATTATCTCTGTTTTGCGGACAAGTAGATTGATGGATGTTCCTTGATTTAAGTAATCTGTTCAAGGTCACTTTTGAGTTAGGTCTGTTTGGTCTTCAAATGCAGCTTCCCTCTGCACTTTCCAGCTGTATGGTATCATCCGATTCAAACGGCGAGCATTAAGCACATATTCTCTCCCTGTACCCACATTTAAATATCACACACATTGGGAAGTGCCACTTCACTGATTATGTATGGCAAATGAAGTTTACCCATAAGGGACCATGACACTAATGCCATTATATTAGAAGTACAAAGATTCCAGTAAGTTTCTGAGCACAAGTGTTACAGTAGCCTTCTCTGGGTTTCCAGTGAGAGTACAGCTTTCTGTTGATTTTCTTAGCCTCACACAGTTATTACAGTGTGATTTTCCCTAGTGCTCCAGCCTCCTTCAGCTCTCATTTAGATTTCCCTCCTAGATGCAGCCATTTAAATGCATATCGGCAGCAATTGAACCCACCAGATTTCTTTTCCGATTAGTTGGAAAGATGGTCCTGTTAGTTATCTGTGAGCTGAGTAAAAAATCTGTCAGGCTGGGAAAATTGCTTTGTGACATGACCTGGTTTGGGCAGTGTAGACAGAGAGGTGATTTACACGAGTCCACATGTTGGGCAGGAGGGAACTTGGAGAGTTATGGGGAGGGGCTTGTGTGGAGAAGTATGAGATTAGAGATTAGGGAATCAAATAGGGTTATGAATGCACGTGGTGGGGGAACACTGCACAGAGGTTGGGTGAACAGTGTATTTACATCACAAGACTAGTATGTGTGGTTGGGTATATATGGAGTGGATTTTCCATAAGAATGAAGATGTGTATATGTGGTTGTGATTGGCCTTCAATTATTTGGGTGGCTAGATTTGTATATAATAAGACTCAGAGGCAGGCCATAGTTTAACATGGAGGCTCTAATGTTAGCTTCCATGGCTTGACAAAGTTCTAAGATAAACCATGTAAGGGAGGAAGGATTTATTTTGGCTCCCAGTTTCAGAGGTCTTAGTTTATGGCTTTATTGATTTGAGGTAAAGCCACCATGGAGAAGAGTATGGCAGAAGAAGGCTGTTCACCTCCCTACAGCCAGGAAGCAAAGAGCAGACAGGAAGGAACCAGGGCAAGATATAGCCCCCAAGGGCACAACCCCAGTGATCTAGTTCTTCCAGTTAGGGCTCACTAATTAAAGTTTCTCTCAGTTTTGCAAATAACACAGCCAGCTTGGACCAAGTCCTCAATCCATGAGCTGATGAAGCACTCTTCATGTTCAATCTGTACCACTTCTACTCCCCAACATTTATGTTTAGGGAGTCTCACCCAGTTGAGGGTGGATGAGGCTGGGGCATGCTTCCTAACATGGAAAGCAACCAATGAAGGATTTGAGGCAGAGAAGAACAAAGTTGACCTGCTTTCATCTGGGCATGTTGTTTCTTTTTCCCACTTCACAAGTCATATCTAGTCTTTCTACATTCAATAGACAGAAAAAAATAGAGAGGCCAGGACTTACACTAATTGCATTCACATTCCTAGGAGGAAACACCAGGGCTGGGAATATATACTTCCTGTCAGCATGTTCATATTATGTATTGTGTCAGTGTTGAATGCCTATTGTTATCCCAGGACCTACTCAGTAACTGAATTCTTACAGGTGTTCATTGTGAGTGGTAGAAAAGAATAGAATGGTGTTTTTAGAGTGAGAATGCAGAAATTAGCTAGACAAGTAATAAGTGATATGAAATGTGGTTCTGGGTCATAGATGTGTGATCCAACCTCCTAAAGTATAAATATTTGGAGAGTTCAAGGAGAATCAAAAAGGCTTTGCCTACCGGCATAGGGCTGTGCATAGGCAGAAGATTATATGCTGATCAGAGGTAAGTGTGTGTGTGTGTGTGTGTGTGTGTGTGTTTGTGTTTGTGTGTGTGTGCGTGTGCACGTGTGTGTGCTTGTATGTGAGAGACTGAGACAAATAAAAAGGAAGCAGATTGTTCAAGAGATAGATGAAGAGAAACAAAGAGGAGACAGACTTAGACATATTAACAGACACAAACAAATATTACATATAAGTCAAAGATGGAAGGGGAGCTCTTTCCTTTTTGTCACTGTCCCACTTCTGCTTTCTGGTCCCCTCCCACTCTTTTCCTTTCCTGAAGGCTTCCTCTCTATCCACTAACAATAACACTACATGCTTGCACGGTGCTCACATTCACACACCTGCGCTGGGCTCTAAAGGAATGCACAGCTGACATTCGGGGAGTTCCTTGCAGGTACCAGGCTCCCTACACAGCATCCTGCACCAGATCATTCCTTCTGAGGGGCTAGGTGTATGAATCTCTAGTGTAAGAAAGGGAGTGTGAGGCTCAGGGAGATAAAATGTCCCAGTCACTGACCTGATCCTGTCTGTGGCTCTTAAAGTTCACACCTACTGCCTATCTCTTTTCTTCTCCTTTCATATCCCAGAAGCCCCTTCCCCTTTTCCAGTCTAGACCCTGAGGCCTCAATAATTCTCTGTCAGTCTCTTTCTGAGCCAGCAACAGATACATAAGACTGGGCTTCAGAGTCTGGATGCCACCCTGTGTCCTTCCTCAGACAACTAGTTTTCCAGTGACCTGTCATTCTTGTAACAGTGTGGCCAAAGCTCAGGATTTAAGTCCAGGGGGTCTTGGGATCAATCTGGGCAGTGTGACCTCATGATATAATTTTGGCAGAACACCTCACTTTTGTAATCTTTACTTGTTTCATTTGTAGAGTAGTGATCATCAAACTGCATCCTTAGGCAGCTGAGAGATTAAACAAATCTTGTCCATGGACTGCTTGGCAAAGGGAAGATGTCTCTGGGATGCTTGTCCTTGTCCTGTGTGCCATTTCTCATCTGAGTTGTTCTCTCATCTCTGCCATTTACAACCTGTCTTGAATTTGGTCCATCAGGCAGGTCCAAGTCTTGGCCATTTGAAAGGAAAGCTGAGAACATCATTTTCCCACTGACTTCTTTCCTATCTCTAGGCAGAGGCACAGCTTCTGTTGATTTATTTCTTTAATTAAAAATCAATGGCTGATTCTCTGTCTCTGGATGTCTGAAGTGAGCTTCAAGCCTTCATCTTTAAGGCTGCTCCTCTTCCTCTACTTGTGCCTTATAAGAGCCACGTATAAAGTTCAGTATGATGATGCAGACTTATAATCTCCGCACTTGGGAGACTGAAGCAGGGGGTTACCAGTTTCAGGCAAACCTATCCTACAGAAAACAAAAAGCCAAACCGAACAAACCAGAACTTTATAAAGCAAGGTGACATGATTGCTTGTGTGTTTCAGAGAACGAGGCTGGTGGTTACATGGCAGCAGAAGAGTTAGAGCTAGAACTGAAGTTCTGGTCTCTTGGAGTGTCAACCCAGGCACTTTTTACATTTAGAGCTTATGTGACACTACCAGGGGTGAGAAGGCACAGGTGAGGGAATTAGGCACCTTTATCCATCAGTTCTAGAAAACCTAACTATCCATGGCTTAAGGTAGATACTCCACGATGAGGTTTGGAGGTTGAAGCAAGGTGCCTCCTCACTGCCTCCTGGCCCCCAACAGCATAATTAGCCCATTAGCAAGTCGCCCAAGGTATAGAATCACCTTTCCTGACAGGCTGTCAGAGGCTGGCCCAAAGGTGGGCAAGGAGGCAGAGGTGGGAAGGGAGCTGACTGTAGGCTTGCTCAATCCATAATTTAATACCAATGTGATGTCTTCGATCAATTTCATCTCTCCTGCACATTTTATGAAGCTTTTTTTTTTCATACAGCTCTTTAAAATAACTGAGGCAAAAAGAGGCAGCTGGAGGTCAGATCCCAGGCACTGAGGTAAGCAGAAATGCCCCTGCCACCTGCTGGCTATACAGAAATGGGGCTTTGTGGTCAAGGGCTTACCATGCTACCACCCAAACTCTATGGTGGTGAAAGTTGAGACAAGGTTAAAATGCCTGTCATTCCTGACATATGGTTAAGAAAACACATAGCTATGGGAGAACAGGGTATAACTTTAGTGCATGGAAGCTGATGCTTTCTTCTGAAGCCCATTATGAGCCAGGTGACAATACCAAGTCACTGGTCTCCATTAGGGCCTCAGTCTTATGTAGAACAGTGGCTATGAGATATCTGTGAGGCTGGGGCAATGATTAAATTATCTGGTACATCAGAGCCTTTAGCATGCTTCCTGGAACACGATAAACAAGGAGGAATAAGGAAGACAATCAAAGACGCCAGCCAGTTGAGGGTTTCCATTTTTGCCACAAGTCCCCATTGCATGCTGCTTGTCCAGAGGTGAGGCTTGGAGTCCCAAGAATTCAAGGCACTTCCTTAAGGTGAAACAGCCTGGAATCTACAGTAAGAGATCCTACCCTGGTGGTCAGGCCAGAGAGAGAACTGGAGATACTTGGCTGGTAGAGCTTTGTCATGAAGATGGGATTGTCCTTAAGGTGAAGAGAACCTGGCTTTCCTCCTGGATAATGGGCTGTGTGTTGTGAGCATCCAGATTCCATGAAGGGGTGAATAGAGGGCTCATCCTCGAAAGGATTTCTCCCAGGGTTCTTGGGAGCCTTTTGACAGGGTCAGAACTGCTCAGGAGATCAACTGACAGGTATATACCACATGCTAAGAGTCCCAGGCATGAAGAAGTGAGGCTGGGGAGGCCAATACACTTGACCTCTTTCTTTCATTATGTACATGGAAGGCATAAAACTATAGCTGTATGAAGCCTTGTCTCCCACCTGTTCATCTCCCCAGACAGGATTTAACAGCTAAAGTCCTCTGGTGTGCCTTGGGAAGTTCAGTGGCTATCAAGTACCTGAAGACACCATGAGGTTCTCAGGAAGCTTGCCACTCACTTCTGATCCTTCTCTCCAGCATCCCCCATTGACACTGATCACTCTTGACTTAGAGAAGACAGAAGAGTGGCCCCTAAGCTACAAGGCTCAAGGGAAGTCTACCTCCTTATCAGCACTTGAAACATTCCATTTTCAAAGCACTGGGCTTACCCAGGCCTCTCTCTAGTCTTCTTCCACCTGGGGCCTGGGGCCCTATTCTCTTCTTATTTCAATTACAAATGCCAGCTAGTTACACACCACAGGATCTTTCTCATGCAGTTCTCCCTTACTTATGGTAAGGAAACAGAGACTAAATATGTGGGAAGGTCTGCAACATATGTCTGTGAATAGCTAAGACCACAACCTGGGTCTCTGCATTTCTCTGAGAGGCATCAAGGGTGTGGGAGAGGCCATTTGAAGCTGGGTTGTTACCAAGTAACCATTCCAGTTCCCTTTCCCATGTCCTTTTCCCTCTTCCTTTCCTCTTCCTCCTCTCTCAGCTCTGCTGTCATCCTCGTTTCACAGCAACAGTGACATAAGCTGCAGATGGAATGCCACTTATTGAGAACTTGCTGTGTTTGAAATATCACATTACATTTTATCTTTCATTTAAATGCCCTCCCCAGTGATCCCCCAAGACAGACTGTTTTGCCAATGTTCGAGGTGAGAAAGGTCATATGTAGCAAGAAAAGTTAAGGGATGGACCCCCAGGTTGTAGGGCCAGCAAATCCAGGTCAGTCTGGTCAGGCTTTTAGCCACTGTATTCCTTTGGCAGGCATGCTGCTATGAGAAGGCTGCAGTATGAGCCAGCAAGCTACCTACCTACCTCTTCAGGGTACTTCACTATGTAGAAAATGAAGCTCTTCTTTCCATTGTCTCCCCCATGCCTCAGAGTATCACTGGGAGGTTCTAATGACGATTAAGTAGAAAGAACAAGTTTGACAGTTTGATGAGGATGGCAGGCCACAGCATTCCTCTATCTCTGTATGTTAAGTGCATGCCTTAGTGCCTGGCATGTATACAGCAGGTGACTGGTAGAAATTTAGAACAGTCCCCATTCCTGTCTCCAGCAGTCTACTCCCTACAGGGATGAGACTCTCACCTAAAGAAACAGGGGGGCTGGGAGAGCTCTATTGGTATCATGTTTACCATATAGGCAGAGGAGACCTGAGTTTTATTTCCAGAACCCATATAAAAAAAAAAAAAACAGTTATAGCAATGCGTGATTGGAATCCCAGTACTGGGGAGGGAGAGACAAGCAGATCTCTCCTTCTGGCTGGACAATCAGCTTAGCCAAATTGGTGCATGAGAAATCCTGTTTTGAAAAACAAGACAGAGGGTGCCTGCGTGACAAGAGCCAAGGTGGTTCTCTGGCCTGCATACACATGTACATTTATGTATTTCTGTACTCACATGCATCTTCTCCATCACACACATACACACACACACACACACACACACACACACAGAGAGAGAGAGAGAGAGAGAGAGAGAGAGAGAGAGAGAGAGAGAGAGAGAGAGAGAGAGAATGAGCAAGAGCCTTGTCCATCTTTTTGCCCTGTCTCATTGCCTGTGGGAGGGGTTGGGTCTGAAGCAAGTGTGTCTCTGTCCTTGTGGCCCCCAGGGTTCAGCCTCCCCTGGAAGTTATCAGTGAATACTTAGGAGAAAAAAAAAAGCAACCCTGGAATTGTGAGGAGAGAGGGAGGCAGATTGTCCCTTCAAAGCATTTTCTTCTTCCTTTTTATTTTTTAATTTCATTTTTTCTTTATCCAAAGAGCTGCAGAGCTGAAATAATTTATTTTGGATTTGAATAGGATGTGATAAGCCAAAGAAGGGGCGGACGGGGTGGACATGGTGGAGGCATTAGGTTTTAAATTAGTCATTTGATGCTGGTTTGGGGGGCCAGAGCAAGGACTCTGGCTGGCAATGTGGCGCCGTGTCCTTTAGCTGGCTGCAGAAGTGGTCTGGGTGGGAGAACACAGAGGGCTGCCAGAGTGGATACTGTAAAGGATTTGGGGTGAGGCATTGCAGGACTGCCTTCCTGGTTGCATTTTAGGATTTCCATGGGTCTCTTGCTTACTTCTCTGCTTCTGCTTATAAGCCCTGTGACTTTGGATGACTCTCTTTGCTTATCACAGCCTCAGTTTTCTTGTGTAAAATGGGGATAACAGTATCTATACTGTCACAAGTCTTGTGAACCTTTTTCTGTAAAAGGTCAGCTCACAAATGTTTATGTATGTGCAAGCTAGACAAGCTTTATTGAACCCCTCGGTTCGGCTGAGCATAATCAGAGTAAGGACAGGCATATAAATAAGTAGATGACAGCTGGCTATCTATCTAGTCCTTCCCCACTTAATGACAGGGATGAGCTCTGAGGAATGTGTTTGGTGTGATCTTTGTCATGTACGCATCATACAGCGTTATTGGTACAAACGAAGAAGGCTGTGACATCATTAGGCTGTGTCACCTGGTGGCACCACTTTCACAGATGTGGTGTTATTGACCAGAACACACTTACATAACACATGTCTGTATTTTTAAAAATTGCTATTTACAAAAACAGAGAGCAAGCAGCATTTAGCCTTCAGGCTGCAGGTTTGCAGACTCATGGGAAAAATTAAGCAGGGCCACATGTAAGAGGTACAAGTCTGTCACCTGCCCAGTCAGAAGTTCCTCAGTGTTCATTCTCCCCCTCAACTCAGTCTCCTTGAACTAAACCCTCTAAATCTCAGCCTGATGTTGCCACCTATCTTCTTAGAAGCCCCAAGAGCCTCCCTGCTGTGTGTACAAGGCTACCTAAATATCTTTTCTTGATGCTCAGGCCTGACACCCTCTGTTCTCACTAATCATTTTATCCTCTGCGCCAACTAGGTCCCTTATCCGTTCCTTGGTTAAGTCTGCTGGGCTTGTGGTTCTGGTCCTTTGAATTTGCTACTGGGTTCTTTCTTCCTTTTTCCACCCCCCTGTGAAGCTGTAAAACCCACTACAGAGGTCCCTTGCCTGGGAAGCCTCCTCTGAGCCCTGGCATAATTTGGAAGAAGTCTTTTCCTTTCATTCCAGGTTATTCTGAGAAGCTGGAACTTCATGTCCTAGAACATGGCCCTGGGTGGCCTAACTGGGGACAGAGAACAAAGGCTGTGACCATCTAAGCCTTCTAGAGGCCATTTCCTGGGAGCTTTCCTTTACCTTTGCCTTAGAGAGGATTAGGTTTGTTCTATTAAAAACTGTTCTTAAGGCTAAACGGAGGGTGGAGCACCCTTTAATCCCATATACTTATGAGGCACAGACAGAGAGATTTAGAGTTTCTGTCCAGACTGGGCTACTCAGGGAGGTCTTGCCACAAACAAAAACAAATAAATTAGGCTGTTTTTTAAAAAAGAATTTTTATGCTATCCTTTTCCATAGAGAGGAAGGGTGTGATATATGCAAGATAGGGAAAGGATTTTGCTGGCAGGGGAAATTTCTTTATAGTTGTGTTTCTAATTATTATTACTAGTGTTATTACTAATCACTCAAAACAGAGGCATTTCATTGTGACATTTTCAAATATATATTGTTGTACTTTGCTCAAATCTGCCATCCCTCATTACCCTTCTCCTGCCCTGATGTCCTTCCTCCCACCACTGTCGTGGAAGTGTTAATCCTTATTGTTACTTATCATTTTTCTAGTTGGTTGATCTGGGGCAAATTTCTTTACCTTTGCAAATTCATTTTCTTATCTTTCAATGAGGCAAATGCCTGTGTCACAGAATGGTCACAAGAATATTAAAAATAATAATTATAGTCATAGTGACAAATGTTTATTGAGTCCTGTCAGGATCCAGGACTGTGGTAAGAACTTTAGAAATGTTAACTCATTTGATCTTCATAGTGGCCCTGGCAATGAGTTCTATTTGTCCCCAGCTTCAGATGGAAATGTGGAGGCTTACAAAGGTCCTTAGCAAGTAACCTTGATGTGTGAACAGCCCTGTTCTAATTTCATTTCTGTTGTTGTTAAGGGAGAAAGGGCTTATGTTACCTCACAATTTCATGTTGTAGTTCATTGCTTTGGGGAAGTCAGAGCAGTAGGAGCTTGACACACCTGATTACATGACACCCCACAGTCAAGTACAAAGAGAAATGAATATATACCTGTTCATGTTAATGCTTGCTTGTGATCAGCTCAGTTTCTCCACTCATAATGTTCAGGATCCCCTGCCTAGGAAACGGCATAGCCTGTAGTGGGCTAGGACTTTCCACATGGATTAATTTAAGACAATCCCCTACAGACATGCTCACAGAGCAACCCAATGAAGGCAGTCCTTCATTGAGCATTTATTTCTTGGCAATTCTAGATTCTAACAAGTTGGCAGGTAAAGCTGTCCATCACATCACAACCCCCCCTCCCCCGAGTCCTGCCCTCTATATCTATAAATTCGTGGACTACACAGTGCAGGTGTAGGGCTTGACACACAGTAGGTACTCAGGAAATGCCACATTCTTCCTACTCTTTGCGAAAGTGTGTAGACCAGCTGGGATGGCTGTATTTGGCTCATTTGGGGCTAAGTCTGGTTTCTAAAGTATCTCATTTCCTTCTTATTGTCTTGCCAGGGGAGTAGGGAACATCTGGGTATGCTGTTGGTGGGGGCTGAAGTGGAGACACTATGGAGAGGGGCATGATGCCTTCCTCAATCTCACCTGCACCCATTCACCAGATGGAACTTGGAAATGAATCTGAAAGTGCAATGAGAATGACTTGAGAAGGAGATAAACACCTGGTGGTAAAGATCTCCATTTTCTTTTTAGAGCCATTACATTTACAGTAACTCATGAACTCAGCACAAACCTAATTAAGCTCAAATAGAGATGCCTAAGTTGAAGAGAACATGTACAGGGAGAGGCTTTGAGGTGGTTAGAAAAGCAAGCAATGGGATACAGTGAGACTTGAGGAAAAGGCAGCTGGACCCTATGTAGGATGGGCACAAAGGCGGCTTTTCCATCTGGATCATAAGGGAAGAATGTTTGCTCACCTCATTGATTCCTAATTTGCATTAACATTGGTGGAACTCTGCTGCTGAAAACAAAAGAATGTGTCTGTGTCTGACAGGCAAGGATTCAAACCCTTCCTCTTTAGTTCTTTAAGTTTGTGATTTGTTTTATCTGAGTCTTGATTTCTTACCTGCAAAATGGGAAACCTACCTCCCTTCTGTGCAGATGAAATAACATAATGGTGCTTGATACCCTGCTAGGCCCATAGTAGATGCTCAGAAAATGACCACTCTTGTGAGTTTGATGCATGTTCTTGTCCATATGGGACAGGAAGGACACCTTCTGCTGCTCTTGTAACTCATTTGTCCACCCTTTTCCTTTCCTTGTGCTCTATCTATAACTTTGCAAGGGATCTCTGACTTTGGTTTCAGTCATTTGACCTCCAATGGCCAGAAGGACATTGACAAGTACGATATACTCAGTGTCTTGATAAAATACTTGTATAATGTAGCTTTGCCTCTTTTTTGATTTTTGTGATTCCCTGGAGTCCCTCCCTCTCCAGATGAGGCTGCTTCAGGATGAGAAGCATGTGGGTGAGGCTGAGACGTCTCAGTCTTCCCAGTCATGGCCCTTCGAGATCATCTGACTCCCACCCGATGCCCAGATATGTAGAAATGTCAGCTATGGTGAACAGAGCTGCCCAATCAGGATACAGAATCATGAACCAAAAGTATAGATGATTATTGTTTTAAGATCCTGAGTTTTGGGGTGGCTTGCTATGCAAGTTTACTGTGGCATGAATTACTTATAGACCACCCATCCATTTTGTAGCTACTTTTCAAGCTTAGTTCAAATTCCTACTACTAGTCAAGTTATGGAATCACCCTAAGAGCTCGCTAGTGATGGATGAATGGATCAAGAAAATATATAGATATATACATATAATGGATTATTATTTGGCCTTTATAATAAAGGGGGAAAGTATTATTTGTAACAATATGGGTGAACCTTGGAAGCATTATGACATATGAAATAAGCCAGGAAAAGAACAACAAATACTGTATGATCTGCCTCACATGGGAACTCTAAAAAAATATCAGATTTCTAAAAGCAGAGGCTAGAGTTGTAGCTGCCTGGGAGGGGTTGCGGGTGGAGGAAAAATGGAGCAAAGTGAGTAGGAAGGTGCAATGTTTCACTTAGACAGAAGAAATAACTTCTGGATACCTTTTTCACAGCCTGGTCACTGTTGATTATAGCAAATACTGTATAGCACACTTGGAAATTGCTACAAGAGTAGATCTTAACTGTTCTCATGACACATACACCTGCACAAAGAAAACTATGATTGGTGATGGATGTGTTATGAGATTGTAGTAATCATTTCAGTGCCTGCACATACCATGACAGTGGACACCTTAACTATCTACAAAATAGTATATATTCCCTTCTCAATTATAACTTTATAAAACCTGGGTTGCGGGGAGTCCCCATTCCTCCTGGAAGCATTTTAGAGATGACTGGCTGGATGATCTGCTCCCTGAGGAGGCTTTTTTTTTTTTTCAATGTTTCATACAATGTATTTAAGCTTTAGCTGGGCCTGTGAGGTCTTGCAACAGGGTCAGGTTAGAACTGGGACTTGCTAAGTTGTAGAACCAGGGGAGAGATGGTTGTCCTTGTCTTCATGCTATGTAAGTTCAAGACAGTGGACTGGGAAGGCAGGCAAATGAGATTGGAAGCCAAGTCTGGTACCCTGAAGGCAAGCTGTGGGATAATCACAGTGGATGCATGAAATGGTTAATACCTACAGGTAGCTTTCCATTCAATGTTAATTTGCGGCTGGTGTGGTTGTCTCCAAATTCAGTGGTTTAACCAGTGGGTGCCATGGCAGGAATCCTGTAAGTGAGGTGACATCGGGGTCTTATACCCTGTTCACCAGCAGCCAGTACAGACTTCCCTTGTTCTCTCTGGCATCAAATGGTATGTGAAGTAGCCACCAATGGCTGGAATAGGAGGCCCATCATCAACTGGCCCTAGGCTGCCCCATCCCATGCTGAATTTCCTATGTAATCCCTCACATGAAGCCCAGACATTATTCTCCTCAGTTGATGCAGTCACTTCTTTCATAATTGATTCAAAATTGGAGGTAAGAGGAACTTGATATTTTATTACACTCAAAGAAAGATTTTCAGAAAGGATGGTGAGTACACTGTCCCTAAATATGTACTAGTGGCAGAATCATATGTTGGCTTAGTGTGTGTGTGCGTGTGTGTGTGTGTGTGTGTGTGTGTGTGTGTGTGTGACTGTCCCTAAAATGTACATGTAGTGGCAGAATCATATATTGGCTGTGTGTGTGTGTGTGTGTGTGTGTGTGTGTGTGTGTGTGTATGTGTGTGTGTGTGTATGTGTGTGTGTGTGTGTGTGTGTGACTGTCCCTAAAATGTACATGTAGTGGCAGAATCATATATTGGCTGTGTGTGTGTGTGTGTGTGTGTGTGTGTGTGTGTGTGTGTGTGTGTGTACGTGTGTGTGTGTGTATGTGTCTAGGTAGGGGCCAGAGGACAATCTCATTCTTCAGGTGCTGTCTACCTTGATTGTTGAAAAAGGTTTTTTTTTTTTCCCTTGGCTTGGGGCTCATTGATTAAGCAATATTGGCTGGCTGGTGAGCTCAGGGATCTGTCTATGTTTCCCTAGCACTGGGGTTACAGGATGTGCCACCAAACCTGGCTTTCCACATGAGTTCTGAGGATTTAATTTAGATCCTCATGCTTATAAGGCAAGCATGTAACCAACTGAGCCACCACCTAACCCTCTATTGACTTTTCCTGGGGATGAGTTAAATGACTTTGGCTGCTCCTAAAATGACAACTAAGATGATTTTTTTCTATGAGACCACCAATAGAAAAATTACATATAGGGCATAGTATTAAAAATGATGCAAATGCAGTAGCAATTTTGATCCAAGAATGATTTTTATGATTATATATACCCTGCAGCCTATGTATCATAACAAATAGCACATCAACATATTTTCTTTTTTTCTCCCTCCTGGTTCTGGCAGGACCATTATCAAGAGAAGAAAGACTCTACTGACAATTCCCATGTCTCTGTAAAGGCCTTTCATGTCTGGTCTCAAAGCTGCTGGGGAGGAGGCAGGTTTGGCTGTGGGGACTGGTGAGGCTGTCCTTCATGTGCTGCTCCATCTCTGCTTTGCTCACACAATGCTGTAAACATGCTTGCTGCCAGGAACTTCAACTGGACTGTTACAGGGAGTAGTTTTCATGGAGATTGAAGACCAGCAAGGGAGAGATGTGTGCCAAGTCAGTGACATGAGCAATGATAAGAAGGAATCCACATCACTGATGATTCTACAGGTGCATAAGAAGGGTCCAGTATAAGATCCAGAAAGGCAAAGTAACAGTTGTTAAGCACCTACTGAGTATTGGCCCTTTCTGTATACATTCATAATTACCCTCACAGGAACCCCATGGGGGTAGAACAATATCTTCATTTAACAGAAGGAGCTGTCAAGACTCAGAGGAAATAACATATAAAATTCTGTGCTGCAGTTGAAATACAAGCCTATGAAGTGCTACAGTCACTCCCATCTGTACATCAGACATCATGTGGGTTTTAGATCATTCTAAAGGAATTGGGCTGTAGGATGAATAATGACCAAGCAAGAGATGTTGGTGTCATAATCCCAGGGACCCATCAACTTGAACAAACAGAACAGAGGCACTTGGGCATGTAATCATGTTAAAGATTTTGAGTGAGGCTGTTACCTACTGGCCTTAAAAGGAGAAATCTCAAAGAGAGAGGTAAGAAAGTCAAAGGCTAGAGGAAGTAATGTCATACTGGAAGAAGAACATGGAGTTATGTGAATGACTGTCAAGGGACATGGTGACTTCTAGAAGATTGAAGGAGGCAAGGGGCAGATTCCCCAAAGGAGACTAGCCTTGACTTTAGTTTCATTTTTGGACTTCAGAGTTCCAGAACTGTAATAAAAATCAATGTGTATTGTTCTAAGACAGCCCACATGTGTTTATTTGTCATAGCAGCCAGAGAACCTATTACATATACTTACCTTGGATAGCAAATGTAACTTTACTATTATTTCCTTGCTGACTTGCCCTTGAAATAATGTCTTGGCCCATATTGAACTTAGAATTTAACTTTAGCTAAACAAATTTTTACTTTTGAGGGGATCAATGAATCTGGATAACTGTTAAATGATCATTTTGATCGTTGGAAGTCAAGGACAGTGTTACACAAAGTATGGTTCCCTGCTGGTTCATGGATTATTAAGAAGAAAGCATCTTCCCTGCCATGCCCCCTTCACTGGCTCTGCCTCTTAGGAGAGGCAAGAAGTTCTGAAAATGTGCTTATGTTAGGGTTTAAGCCCTTTAATAAAGGTTGGGAGGATGGTTCAGTTCTTTTAAGTCTTGCTGGAACAACTTGAGAACCCAATTTTGATCCTAACACTCATGGGAAAGTTTGTCATGGTGGAACACATGTATAATCTTAGCACAGAAGTGGAAGAGGCAAGCAAAGCTTTGAGGTCTCCTGGAAAGCCTGTCCGTCTGAATCAGCAAGCTCCATGTTCAGTGAGAGACCTTGTTTCGAAAAAGGCAGAGAGTGATTGAGGAAGGCACCCAATGTTAACCTCTACATAGACATGCACACATATGCATGCACATCCACAGACATACACAGATAAAAGCACTTGCCTATGCACTTGCTCCTACATTTACATATACACATACACATACATTCACTCCCCCATTTAATGTACCCCCAACATGTATACATACAAACACACCACTACATGCACCTATATACATGTATATGCACATGAACATATTCCTGCACACATGTGTACACACTTGTAAATACACGCACATATATTAAAATAGCAACCTTTCATAGTAATGTGGCATCACCAAGACATCTACCCCTGTGATTACAGGATGCACTTGGTTGAATTGCTGTCCTAGTCATAGCTCTATTGCTGTGAAGAGACACCATGACCACAGCAACTCTTTGAAGAGAAAACATTTAACTGGGTGCTTGGTTTCAGTTTCAGAGGCTTAGTTCATTATCTTCATGGCAGGGCGTATCGTGTCAGACATGGCAGATATAGTGTTGGGGACATAGTCTGGAGTTACATGATCCTACTGGTTCTCAGGCAGAGAATCCTCAAAATCCACCCCTAGTGAAACACTTGCTCCAATAAGTCAATACTTTCTAATGCTTCTAATCCTTTAAAAAAGAGCCACTCCCTGGTGATTAAGCATTCAAATACATGAGCCTACAGGGACCATTCTTATTCACAGCACCATAACTATAAGACCATTTCCGGTATGGTTGTGAGTGGGTATTTAGCAGCAGGTGGCATGAACCAGTCTTAGTGACATACTACATGCACTTGTCCATACAATTTTCCATGATCAACTGGGAATTAACAACTACAAAACCAACATCTAATCTCTTACAAAGTATGAGAAGCACAGACAGGATCATATAAATTACATAGACGTGGACACTGTGAGATTCTAATGTTTAATGCACCTTTGGCTTTCAACAGAATCATATTAACATTGATGTAAATACTTTGTGTATTTGAAGATTCCAGATTGAACATCTCCTCTGACTTTTAGAGACTCATAAAAATTCTTCCCTTGTTCATTTGTGGTGACGTTCACTACGTAACTACTACTCCTGGTTTCCATGCTATGTTGGTGATTTTAGCTCCTTGAGTTTCACCTGTACCCATTCTCTGGTAACCTAGCACCAAGAGGATGGCCAAGGCACATGGTAGACTTTGGTGGACAGAGAGTGAAAAGTTCTCTCCTTGATTCTGTGTCACACTTGCTGACCAAGAACTCTGGTCAGCAATGGTTTGAATCTGAGTTGCCCCCAGTAGACCCACATTTTTAGCTCTTGTTCTCCCATTTGATCACAGTAATGAATGCTGTGAAGCCTTTAAAGTGGGGCTTGGCTGGCAAAAGTAGGTCACTAGTGGTAGCCCTCTGAAAGTTATAGCTTGGTCACTGTTTCCAGCCACTTTGTTTCCTGGTCTGCTATGATGTGGACAGCAACATCAAGCTCCTCAACAATGAATGCAGCAGCTTTACCTGCCATACTTTCTGCACCATGACAGACAGAAACCCCTCTATAACTATGGACTTTGATAAACTGTTCCTCCTTTAAATTGTTTCTGCCAGAAGTTGTGATCACAGTGATGCAAAAGTAACAAATATTATAATCCCAAAGTCATATTTGTGTCCTAGATTCTACAGATTCTTACCAATACACCTCCTCTGGCTGGCCAGCCAGGATCTTGCTCCCCTAAAATGCTAAACTCATCTATAGCAATTATATGGAAGGGGTCAAAGTCTGGGTGTAGCAGGGTCCTTGCTGTTGTTCCCTTTGGGGGTGGGGTCAAACCACACAGACTCCAGGAGAATGTGGAAACAACAAGCTCAGTATATTCAGGAAGAGGCAAGCCTTATATACCCTTCACTCCACCCCACCCTGGGGGGAGGTCTAATGAATATGCACCTGCTGGTGTGACATGGCTGCCTCTCATTTGTCCAGGTCATCTCCAGATCATGTTTCAGCTGCTGTTGCTAAGATCATCAGGCAGACCCAGGCTAGCTCTCAGAAAGTATCTTTTTTACTTGTTTGTGCCGTCTGGCCCTCAAACCTGCGAGGGATGAGTCATCCCACATATCCACCCCTTTTTATTATTTTATATGACATGCTCAGTGGGAGCTAGGGTGCATTGCCCTAACCTTGTTGACCCCACCTCAGGAGAGCTCAGCATAATGGACTGTGCCTGTCTTAGATTGGCTTGCCAAACAAGCTTGTATCGGTCATTGACCACCAGCCCTGGAAGAGCATCAATCCTGAAGAGCTGTCTGGATGTTGGGCTTTAGGCAGTAGCCTTCTGTATCTCAGTGAGCCATATATGCATTATCTCTCTAGGAAGACTTTGATCTAGGTGTCTGAGAGCCAATAAAACCTGTAGGGTCGCCTTTGTGGCCACCTTCTGTTGGTGAACCTGTTGCAGAAGATATTTGAACAAGAGAAGGATTAGTCAGAATTTTCAATCTCAAGGACATGGATGGGACTCCAGTCATTTTTATCACACCAATTGAAGTCCTTCTGGTGAAGCATTAGCGACCTTGTGGGGGTGAGGCAATTGCTTAATATCTAGGGTCGCATGTCAGTGATGACATAACCTTTACTAATGTCACAGTAGTAGGACCAATCATACATTATCCCTCTGAAGCTTTTTCTTTGTCAAAAGTCTCTTGGTCTGTTGCTAGACGCACATCTCTAAGGGTAACCATATTGGTGTGGTGGTATTCTGGAGAAAAATGCAAGCATATCTTCTCCCTGGGTTAATAGGGGAACAGAGTGTTGTCACTGAAGGGTGATGGGATCCCTTCATTGCACCAAGGGCAATGGTGTCTCCCAAGGCAAGTAAATAAGTGTGTTGTCCAATTTGGGCTTGTATGACAGGTTTAACATATGGTCCTCGGCCTGTGAGCATCTCAAGAGAAACAGTGATATACTGTATATTAAAATGAGCCTGAGCCTCAGCCCGGTCATCATAGACAGCTTGCCAATTAAGGAAGACCACAGGCTCCAACACAGCCTTCATCAAATTGTGCCAGTCATAGTAAGTCTGTAAATGCATTACCCATTGCCATAGGACTTGTTCAAAATATGGTGAGTTGGGACCTGATTCATTAGCAGCCTTACGGACCAAAGACAGGTCTGCAAGAGGGGTAGGTATCCATGGATGGTTAGCTATATTCTGGCCCACATTAACTGGAAATGCCATGGTGGGCATGTGTGGCACCATAGGTGGAATAGGCTGGGAGGTATGCGGAGCAGCTGGCACAGCAGGCAGACATCTAGGCAAATCACTTTGTGGATACTGCAGTGGTGGGGTAGCCACTCGAGGCATGGGTGGAACAGAGAGAAGTACTGCCAGTATAGACTTAGATGCTGCTGCAATCATTTCCTCTCTCTTGCCATCCCTTTCCTTCACTTTACACCTATTTTCATGCCTCTCCTTGCCAGCAGAGGCAAAGGAAATAACAGTCATGGATGGAATGAAGGCAAAAGATAAGTTAGTGTTACATTGTTTCTGACAGTGCTTGTTGTGGGCTTTAATGACCTCCTCAGTAGAGGATGACTTTAGGCCTTCGATTATGGACAACAAAATGGGCATAACAAATAATTGGAGAGTTACTCTTGAGGCCACTACCCTTTTTCTGGCCAGGAACAGAATTTTTATCCACAGATCAGGTTCTCACATGTTCTCTGAAAAGATCTCTGGAGCAAGCACTGCTAACTACTGATCCATCTCTCCAGGCATCACAACCCACAAGCACATGCATACATTCACAAATACATACATACACACATACATATACACATATATACACATATACAACTAAAAATAGTCAGACTGTGGCTATTGTTTCCTGAGGGACCAGCCCTTATGTGGAAACTAGGCAAGCCTGAACAAAAGTATATGCCACCCTACCGTACAAACAGACTCACAAGCAAGACAAACAGAAAGAAAGTGGGGGTCCCAGCATTTACCTGCTGAAGGGACCGAATTTACACAACGTAGAGGGGCCTACTCACTGAAATATACCACTCAAGGGGGCTTCTCAACCAGCACCGCACATGAGTAAAGGGAGACAAACAGATCCTGTTCAAGTACCAAATTTCCTGGGTTTCAGCACCAACTGGGTACTTGCCCCTCTTTTCCCCCATCACTTCTACTTTCTTATTTCTGCATCTTTTCCTTGGATATTGAGATGAACAGTCATAATTCAGTGTGGACATCAGTACTTACAGAGTATGAGTTTATTCCTGAAGCAAAATCAACAGGACTTATGAATGGATTAAATGTGGTAAAGAATGGAGAGAAGAGATTAGGGTGCTGTCTAGAAATAATCTGTGTGTCCCATCTCCATGTAGACAGTGGTTCTATCCCCATTGGTCACAGAAGAAATACTGGAGAAGAAACAAATTCTAGGGAGGATGGCAAACCCAGTATTGGACACTCTGAGTCAAGAAGGTAATGCTAACTTTCTTATGTCACTGTGGGAAAGAAGACAGGAGACTTTGATGCCTAGCAACTTCCCTGGCACTTGTCCTGTGGCCTCTGTGTTTTAGGACCCAGTGTGCATTCACAGCCAGCCTATGGTATTATCCTGCCAGATAAACAACTTTCCAGAGTGCCAACATTAGACAGGGTCACTCTGTAATTGTGATGAGGTTACAGACCCCTTCACAGTCTTGTCTGGGCACAGACAACATCAAGGTCACTGTGAAAATCAAAGAAGCAAACAGCTCCCTGGAAGCTAATATGAGGACTGCCTTGCATATTCTAGCTTTACCCTTGCTGTATTCTTTCTCTCTGTGTATCACATGAGATTCATGGTGGTACTACAGTTGTGGAGTCACCCCCCACTTCCAAGTAATCATCACTTGCTGGACACTCCCATCCCAAATAACCTTAGCAAGGGCTCACTTTCTATGTTTGTCTCAGCTCTTCCCACTGAGATACCTCAAGGTTCCATAAGCATTCTCAATGATGTGGTGAATGCTGAAGTTAACTTTGTCTGACCATAGGTGTGTTCACAGTCCAGGTGTGTTCCCGATGATCCTTTGTCTGGGAGAGATTGACAGTTCCTGAAGGATAGCTAGTGATGATGTCTCCAGATAGTCAGGTAGCCATTACCTCTTCTTCTGAGTGTTCCTTGCTCTGTCCCCAGGTCATAATAGTCCTGCAGAAACTTGTAGATTGTGAAATGATCTCCCTTACTCAAATATTTTGGTCTTTTCTTATAAACCCCCTTCCCCCATCTCTACCTCCCATCAGTTTACTATGTGGCTTTGTTCCCTGCACTTTCTCTCACTTCCCCTGGGTCTGGAAGAGCCTGAGATTCTCAGAGCAGACACTCTCCCACTTCTTCATGTCTCTCTGTGTGTGGGAATGTGTATGGGTATGAGCATGTGTGTGCACTTGCACATGCATTTATCCTTTCTCAGGTGCCTTCCACACTGTTTTATAAGACACTTGCCAAGTGGGGTAGGCTGACCTTCCAAGAGACCCAGGGAGCCAACTTTCTGCTGCAAAGGGCGGGGGTACTGGGGATCGAACTCACATTATCCTGCTTGCAAGCAAGCACTTTACGTCTGAGTTATTTCCCCAACCCTGTACAGATGTCTCTTCAAAGGGTCTGGCACAGTGTTTCTTTTTGCCTTTACTATGAACAAGATTTGCTGCACACCTCAGAACCATGAAAGAAAAAAGCAAACCCTTTGTCCAAATCCACACTGCAGCAAAGGAGCAGGTAGCAGGAGGTGCCCTCTCCAAACCTCACCCAGCACCTCTGGCCACCCTGAGGATGCAGCTCACATTCTTGGGATGTGGATTGCCATTGATCCTCTCCCCGAGGAGTCTGGCAGTTCTATTTGGCTATGAAAAAGAGCCTGCCATGTTGATGAATTATTTAAACCTTAGCAGCACCCAATTATGCAAATCCGATTATCTGTTTAAGGGCAGCTTGGCTTGGAACAGCTTGTAGTTGTGATACTTATTATTATTATTATTTTGGCTGAAAACCTGGCAAATTCAGTTGAAAATGGAGAGTTTAATTTCACCCGAGGCCTGCTTAGCTCAGAGCTCCATCCTTGATGGGGGCGGGAGGCCACCTTGGTTTGTCTGGGAATGCTTTCCTCTTTGTTATTTTTACACACAGCTGAGGCTTGGGGGTGGGGGGCTCCAACTAGTTGCTTCCACTGCTTCCTCTTGCAAGGTAAAAAGCTAAAACTGGCCATATTACAAGCAGGATTCTGGTGGAGTGAGGGCTCATAGCCTTGCTGTAAGTCTAGACTGGTCTTTTCTAATTCCCACTGCTTCTGTGCTATGAGGAGGCAAATAGACATCAGGGCTCAGAGCTCGATACATAGGTCTTAATCCAAATCTGTTGTGGTTTAACAAATGAATTACGGCTTCATGGGTGGCACAGAACAGTTAAGAGTCCTTAATTTAGAGACAAGGAACCCAATCAATCTCAGACTTGCTCTGAGATTACAGCTTCCATCCTTTCCTGAGCTTCAGATCTAACTATCCTGGAGAACAGTTGAGGAGATGTATTTAACCTAAATTATGTCTGTGAACTTGCCCAGCTACAGCAGTCTGAGAATTGATTCTTAGATTAAGTAGGACACCAGGGCCAGCTGCATGTGGCCTCTACAGTGGCTCAAGACACCACACTTGCAAGAGCTTCATGCTTGATTGTATAGTCTAGCCATTATTATTATTATTATTTTGAGGCAGGATTTTATGTAGCCCAGGCTGGCTTCAAACTGACAATGTAATGAGGATGACTTTGAACTCGACCTAAGAAGAAAGCACCATGCTGACCCATCTCCTTGCTGTGACCCCAGAGAAGCTGGGAGCCATTTGTTCTGCTTGGATATTCCATTCTTCTGTCATTTTTCTAATGGGCTCTTCTTATCCTGGGCCTTCCTCCTTCCTCTAGCTCTTTATGACTGCCCTGCTGACCCCACTTAAGCCAGGCAGAAATAGCTCTTCTGTCTCACTTCTGAGCCAGACTATAGTCTTCTCAGTCCAGTCTCTTTGATTATTGCATTAAATAGGCCACAGAGCAAATATCCAAGGAGATAGAAGACCACAAACAGCCTTTCACTGGGAGTGTGTGGAAGGACTTGAGAGTGGCAGCAAGGGACTGATTGCTCAGCCATCAGAAGCAGCAGCAGCAGCAGCAGCAGCAGCAGCAGCAGCAGCAGCAGCAGCAGCAGCAGCAGCAAGATTTCAGACATCAGTCTTGCAATTACAAGGAGCTGCATTCTGCCAAGAACCATTCTCTTTGGAAGAGGGTTCCAGCTTCAGGTGAGGTTTGCAGAGTTAGCCAGATTTTAGACCTGTGCAGATAATCCAGCTGGCTGTACCAGGGCTTTTGACCAATGGAAACAGAAAGAGTAGATGTGTACTGTTTTAAGCAGCCAAATGTAAGTAAAGATTTCCATAGCTTCTTGTTTACTTCAGGAAAAATGAAACAAAACAAAACACCACCACTAACAACACCCCCCCCCCCCCGCCGCAAAAAAAAACCAAAAAACAAAAACTAACAACTCCTTAGCAAAGATCCAGGCCTTCCATTACCCAGGCTTTGATGATTTGATCAGACCCATCACTTAACCTTCTGTCCTTTTCTGCTGTGGTTAGCTCTCTTTAATTACTTTGGAAGGGTGTCTCTCTTATTGTGCCTTTGTGCCTTCCAGCGTCTAGAATATTCTCCGTTCTCAGCTGACTTTCCCTTTTCTTTCTAGCATCTCTTCTTGGGGGTAACTTTACCTGAGATAGTCCTATTTCACCCCACAACACACCACACTCTGTCCCTTCCACAACCTTTATCTTATTGGTTTGTTAGTACAACTTTCTCTCTTCTTCACACAAGACTGTGATTCGTGATGGCAGGTGCTGTATCTAGTCTGTTCCCATAGTCTTGGAACCAAGTGGATGCTCTGTGAGTGCAAATGACTGGAGTTAAGGGGTTTGGCTTTTAGGAAATTGCTCTTGGTGACTGGGGTAGAAGATAGAATGGAAGGGCTGGACAGAAAACACAGAGAGGACTCAGAAGGAGTTCCCAACAGCCTAGGCAAGAGATGATGGACTAAAAGTGTAGTGGTAGGAAGTCTGGAACTCATTGCAGAAGCAAAATTTTAACAATGAATGAAAAATACTCATTAAAATGGCACCTGACTCTCAGGCTCTGATACAGCCTCTCAATCCACTAAATACTTAGGGAAACATGAGATAAGAGCTCACAAATACGTTCAGAACCCAAATTGGAAACTGATGAATACAGAATCAGGGAGGCTTTCCCACTAAATGTAAAGCACAAGAAGTTGAACTGAGGGGAACCCATTTCCTTCTGGCCTTATAAAGAGCTGAGACAATTTAAAGAACAACATGAAGGGACTTGCAGAGCATTCTTTGATACTGAGACCCTGGGACAGTCATGATCAGGTGATGAAGCAGTGAAGTCACCAGAGTATTGCTCCTTCCAGCCTCCTTTACTCATGCTGTGTTTCTCATCTCCATCCATACAGCATGGCCTATGTTATTCAGAAACAGTAATTGTCAACAAAGACAAAAAGTGTGTGTATGCACACGAGAAGGCTACTTTCCACTGTAAAGTTGAAGCAGTACAAATAAGGAGCTGTAGGCAAAAGAAAGGGCACATGGTGACTCACAATGCCGTTGCATGTGGGCAGTTGTTCCATGTGTCTTACTGCCAACCAGTCAAGGAATAAACAACCAGTCACCAGTGTAAGGAGATGGAGGCAGGAGGATTCAGAAGTTCAAGGTCATCTTCAGCTACATAGTTTGAGGCCTGCCGGGGTTACCTGGCTGTAAGACTGCCTCACAAACAAAACAACAACCTGTAAAAACCTCTCAGCTCCTCTCTGTTGAGTACAAGGTGGGAGCAGTGTGCTGGTTTGAATAAAAATCACCCTCATAGGCTTGTAGATTTGAAGACATGGTCACCAGGAAGTGGTACTATTCGGGAGGTTTAGTAGGTGGGGAAGTATGTCACTGGGGATGCCTTTGAGGTTTCAGATATTCTATTCCAAGCCCAGAGTCTCTCTTTTCCTGTGAATCCTGATGTAGAACTCTCAGCTATTTTTCGAGTGCCTTGTCTGCCTGTGTGCCCCCATGCTTTCCACCATGATGATAATGGACTGAACTTCTGAAACTGTAAGGAAGCCCCAGTTAAATGCTTTCTTTTATAAAAGCTGCTGTGGTCATGGTGTCTCTTCATAGCAACAGAACACTGACTAAGATAGGAATTGTATGTATTTTACTCTGTATTTGTACAGAATTTAGAGCGATTGTGGTTTCTTAAAGAGGAACAATAGAAATATCATATGAAAATTCTTAAAGCAAAAAAGGTCTTTTTCTTTGATTATTATTGTTACATACAAATATAGTACATGTAAATATACAACACAACTTGCTAAGTCTGCTTTTGTTTTTTGTGTATATGTGGTTTTGTTGTACATGTTTCTCAAAATCCCCAGAGACCACCAAGGAGCTGGTATCTGATGCAAGCATATAAGCAATCTTTTGTTATCAGGTTCTCACCTGGGCCACCGCATGGCAGATGGAGGGAAATGTGGCAGTGGCACGTGGGCCAAGGGTAGAGAGTTTTTATAGGGAAAACTGCAAGCTGGGAATTACATGCTTTGGCATGTTGGGATTGGGTAGAAGGGTATGGGGCAAGGTGATTTTTTGAAACTATTGGGTTAGACTTTTGGTGGGAATCACAACTTACAAGCAGGATTATCTAGGCTGCTCAGCAGGACTATCTGGATATCTTCAAGGGCCATAAACCCCAGACAGAATGTCTGCAGGAGCATACTGCTCTGTAACTGTTCAAGTTGTCATGGCACATTCCTGACATCCTTCCTGGAACTGAGTACAGCAGGTGATCTAAGATGGTGGCCCTTCTCTAAGATGGAGTCTGTATTGCCTTCACGGTTTCAGGACTGACTACTTTGTATTTGACAATCAATAAGGGGCTTATCCTTAGGAAAAAAATAGAAGGTACCTTGGAGTGGGTAGAGGCAGGAGAGGGGAAAGGAAATGCTATGTGATTCCATTTTAATTAAAAATGTATTAAAAACTGGTTAAAATAGTAAAAGAGGCCATAAATATGAAAGAAAGCAAGAGGGGGAGGTGGGAGGCTTAAAGGGAGGAAAATAAAAGAGGAAAAGATGTGGTTATAATATAATCTCTAATTGATTTTCTGTCCCAATAATAGATTTCTCTACCCACATAGTAAGCTATAGATGTAACCAACTATCTTATTAAAATAAGAAACATAGAACCAATGTAAAAGAGAAAGCCAAGAGATCAGAGCTCAGAGCTAAAATCTTACCTCCTGCGGTGCTCCTACCTCTCTGAAAGAGAGCTACTTCCTGTGTGTCTGTCTTTAAATAGTCTTTCTGTTCTGCCTTCTCATTGGTTGTAAACCCAAACACATGACTGCCTCGTCACTGCCTGTAGGTACAGCCCTCCAGGTCTTAAAGGCATATGTCTCCAATGCTGGCTGTATCCCTGAACACACAGAGATCTGCCTAGCTCTTCTACCAAGTACTGGGATTAAAGGTGTGCACAGCTGCAGCCGCCGCCGCCGCCGCCACCACCACCACCACCACCACCACCACCACCACCACCACCACCATGCTCTTGTTATGGCTCTAATAGCTCTGACACCCGGGAAACTTTATTTATTAACATACAATGAAAATCACATTTCAGTACGAATAAAATACCACAGTAAGCCAGATCAATCTGAATTGAAAAAATATGACAGCAAGTTTATTTGACCAGAGCAACTCCTGGAAGGGTTGGTTCTCCAGTCCCAGAGATAGAGGCTGGAGGATTTGCACTCACACATGAAAGCAGGGAGACTTTAAAGGTTGTAGGTGAGGTGTAATGATATGTCTATCACAAGATGGGTTTGTACCCAGGTATGGTCAAAAGCAGAATGCTTAGGTGGGAACTTGGGAAGCTGGTGGCAACAGGAGAGGAAGTTGCAATGGTCACCAAGAATGAAGAACTGGGCTTTGTGGTACCTTTCTTTTGTTCATAGATTCTCTGAGTGGGAGGGGTTTGAAGAGCAAACAGGAATGGGACTTTCCAGATCATGCTGGGGTGAGCTAGAAGTTCTAGCTACACAATCTCAAAAGATAAAAAAAAATAAGAGAGAGAGAGAGAGAGAGAGAGAGAGAGAGAGAGAGAGAGAGAGGAAGACAGAAAGAAAGAAAGAAAGAAAGAAAGAAAGAAAGAAAGAAAGAAAGAAAGAAAGAAAGAAAGAGAGAAAGAAAGAAAGAGAGAAAGAAAGAAGAAAGGTTTATGATGGTGATAGAATCCAGAGAAAAAAAATTAGCCAAGTATTTTTTTTAGTTGGTACACATTAAGAAAACATAATCAATAGTCCAATTGAGAAATGGGCTTTAGAACTAAACAGAGAATTCTCAACAGAGGAAACTCAAATGGCTGAAAGACATTTAAGGAATTGCTCAACATCCCTAATCATCAGGGAAATGCAAATCAAAACAACTCTGAGATACCACCTTACGCCTGTCAGAGTGGCTAAGATCAAAAACACTGAAGACACATTATGCTGGAGAGGATGTGGAACTAGGGGAACTCTCCTCCACTGCTGGTAGGAATGCAAGCTTGTACAACCACTTTGGAAATCAATATGGCTCTTTCTTAGAAAATTGGGAATCAATCTCCCCCAAGATCCAGCTATACCACTCTTAGGCATATACCCAAGAAATGCTCAAGCATACCACAAGAGCACTTGCTCGGTTATGTTTATATCAGCATTGTTTGTAATAGCCAAAACCTGGAAACAACCTAGATGTCCTTCAACTGAAGAATGGATAAATAAATTGTGGCACATATACACAATGGAATTCTACTTAGCAGAGAAAAACAATGACATCATGAGGTTTGTAGGCAAATGGATGGATCTAGAAAAATCATCCTGAGTGAGGTAACCCAGACTCAGAAAGACAAATATGGTATGTACTCACTCATAGGAGAATACTAGATGTGGAACAAGGATGACTGGACTGCTGCTCACATCACCAGTGAGGCGACCTGGAAAACAGGACCCCAAGAAAGACACGGAGATCACCCAATGATGGAGAAATGGATGAGATCTGCATGAACAGCCTGGACATGAGTGGGAGCAATGAAGGGCGAGGGTCGAGGGAAAGAGAGCGGGAGATCCCAGCTAGATCAAGAAGAGAGGGAGAACAAGGAATAGGAGACCATGGTAAATGAAGACCACATGAGAAAAGGAAGAAACAAAGTGCTAAAGAGGCCTACAGAAATCCATAAAAATACCCCCACAAAAGACTGCTGGCAATGGTCGAGAGACAGCTGAGACTGACCTACTCTGGTGATGGGATGGTCAAACACCCTAATAGTCGTGCCAGAAACTCCATCCAAGGACTGCGGAATCTGAATGCAGACATCCACAGCTAGGCCCTGGGTGGAGCGCTGGGAGTCTAATTAGTGAGAAAGAGGAGGGTTTATATGAGCAAGAATTGTTGAAACCAAGGTTGGATAAAGCACAGGGACAAATAGCCAAACGAATGGAAACACATGAACTATGAACCAAAGACTGAGGGGCCCCCAAATGGATCAGGCCCTCTGAATAGGTGAGACAGTTGATTGGCTTGATCTGTTTGGGAGGCATCTAGGCAGTGGTACCAGGTCCTGGGCTCATTGCATGAGTTAGCTGTTTGAAACCTGGGACTTATGCAGGGATGCTTGGCTCAATCTGGGAGGAGGGGACTGGACCTGCCTGGACTGAGTCTATCAGGTCGATCTCAGTCCTCGGGGGAGACCTTGCTCTGCAGGAGGTGGGAATGGGGGGTGGGCTGGGGGGAAGGGGAGGGGGGCAGGAAGGGAGAGAACAAGGGAATCTGTGGCTATTATGTAGAACTAAATAGTATTGTAAAATAAAATAAAATTAAAAAAAAAAAAAGAAAGAAAGAAAACATAATCTGGGGCTATGGAGATGGCTCCATGACTAAGAGTGCTTGTTGTCCAAACATGAGGACCTAAGTTCAGATCTCCAGCAGTCATGTAAAAGCTAGGTATGGTCACACATGCCTGTAATCTCAGTCATGCTGAGAAAGGAGATACAGATCACTGGGGCTTGCTGACCTCCAGCTTAGCTGAAAAATAAAAAAAAGAGTGAGTTATAGATTCAGTGAGAAATTAGGTTGTGAGGAGATTAATGAGAGAGTGAGAGTGATAAAGGAAGGCACTTGACATATTCCTCTGGCCTCTGCATTTGTATGTATGGGTACACCCACACACACACACACACACACACACACGCACGCACGCACGCACGCACGCACGCACGCACGCACGCACGCACTCACACACGCACTCGCGCGCATGCACATGCATACATACACAAATACATGAATACACGATTTTCATGAAAAGAAAATAAATAAACCAAAGTAAGGAGTTGAGCTGAAGAGGGTACTGCATCAAACAAAGAATTCCAATTAATCTTAAGTAATTGAATAAAAAAACAAACTATAATTATTCACTGGGTATAAAGGAAAGAACAGTGTAACTACAAGAATACAGCTTACCAACATGAATGGAATATTTCCAAAGATATACCAAAAGGAATATTCATAGCCGTTAACAATTTTCTGATCAGGAAAAAGAGAGAAAAAAGTATAAACTATGCATCAATTTGACTAGTAAGAAAAAAAAATCTATAAAATTAACTCAGAGTAAGTAAAAAAAATCAGAGCATATTAAGACCAGAAGGTAATAAATCAGCAGAGAGAAAAGTAGAGGAATTGCAAATAAATCTAAGATTAAATTTTCCTAAGGAAATGAATAAAAAAAAAATCTTTGGCAATCTGGAGAATTGGAAAGCATGCCCTCCCCACCAAATATTCAATACTAGAAAAATGTAAAAAGAATCTAAACATAGATAAAGTGGTAATTGAGGTAAAGTCCTATAAAATCATACTATTGGAAAATCTGAAAATCTGCAATACAGAAGGAATTTTATAGAACAGATAGAAAGGACACAAAAGGAATCCAAGTCAATATATAACATGGATGTTTGCACATACATGTTTATTGAAGTACTATGTTAAATGCTAAATTGTGGAACCAATCTAGGTGTCTAGTAACAGAGGAATGAAGAAAGAAAATAATGAAGCATTTTTTTTTTTTAGCCACAAAGAAGAATGAAGTTCTGTAGTTTGCAAGAAAATAGACAATGGAAATAATCATGTTAATCTAATTAAGTCTCAGAAAGACAAACACTTATTCTCTCATTTGTGGCTCCTAGAATTTTATATAAATGCTTAAAATCATATATGCATATATGAAATGGAAGTAGTTGTAAAACTACTGGGAGAACAGAGAGTTAAGGTATGGGAGGAACATGAAAAGGGATACAGGAGGGTATGATGAGAATGTGTTTAATTTACAATGTGTACTAGTATGAAAATATTTTTAAAATCTATTTAGGTGAACATGACAGAATATATCCATAAATATGTGAGAATGAATATCAGATAATTACCTTAAAATGGTAAGAATAATTGCTAGGTAATTTTCTCTAAATTTCCATAAAACAAATTATCTTTGCAAACATTTTCAGTGCATAAAAAAAGGAGGGGAAGCAAAACTAAATGAAATTAGTTTAGCGATTTCTACATAAGTTAGACTGAAAAAAACCATGACACAGATCTTATACCCAGCTAAATGCACAGTTAGCAGGAAAACTTTCTTGGCTATGGAGGGTTCCTGTCCCATTATAGGAATTTCACATCACATAAGTGGAGAAGAGTGGATCACTCAGTAATTGATGCTGGGGTGAATGAATGTTCCTAAATACACACGTATTGATAATAATCTCCTATAAATTACTGAGTTATAGGTACACCAAAGGAAAAATATCTAAAAGAGAAAACACGTTAAAGTTTTTTTTAAATATAATAAGTTAACTTGAAAAAGAATTCAGAGAATTGAAATAGTTGGTGACTTTTATCAAAAGAAAAGCAAATAAGTGTTCTGATTGTAGAGTTGGCAAAACTTTTCTAGGTAGTAAAATAAAATCTCAAAAAAGAAAATATTCATAAGACTTAATGAAATAACTGAATTAAACAAAATTGCTAAATAAATGTAACAGTCTTCAAAACTCAATAACTGTATTTAACAGCTAAATATAAACCAAGGAAGCATTGCACACACAAGTACATGTCACATGCACATACACACACACACACAAAAATTCTAATTAGAAAGGGTAAGATGGGAATGTTGAGATGGCTCCATGGTTAAAGTGCTTGCTTATTAAACAGGAGAACTCAGAGTATGTATGCCTAATTCCCATGTGGAAGTTGGATAGGGTAGTACATACTTGCAATTCAAGCACTGGGAGGTGGGGAGTTGTGGGGGCAGAGACAAGTACATCCCAGGCATTGATTTGCTAGGGATGAAAGAAGTTTTCCATCTACAATGCTAAGTGAGCATGTGGGAATAATGGGGAGTTCTATACATGATTATTGCAGTGAAAAATATATGTAGTCTCTAGTCTCTATGGGAGGAAACTTGGTCCACTTGAAGGTTAATTTGGTTTTTTGTTTTGTTTTAGATTGTAATTTAACGACATTACTCCCACAGTTCTCCTTCAAATTTATGGCCCTATTTTCTACTAATTATTACTGCATGCATAGAAATATATGTATATGCATATAGATTCTTAAACATAACCTGTAATCTTGATTATCAGCTTAAAAATAGCTAGGACAAAACATGTGGACTATAGGAAACCTTCATATACTGCTATTGGAAAAGCCTAGTCACTATGCACATCAATATGGACATGCCTCAAAAAAATAAAAACAGAACTATCATTTACCCCAGACACAGTACTCCTGAGTATTTTCCCAAAACACTCTAAATCAACAAGTCATAGAGACACTTGAACATCAATGTGCATTGTTATATGATGCTAACTTATAGCATCATTCCTGGTGTACAATCACTGAGGGATGGATAAGTAAATATGATATCAATATATATAAAATGGAATGTTTTTATCCCTAAAGAAGATTTTTTTAACAGGAAAATTGATACTACTGGAGATAATCATTGTAAATGAATTAAATTGTTCTCAGAAAGATAAAACATGTTTTCTCTCTTTGGTGGTCCCAAGATTTTATACAAATATCTAAAATAATTTATGAATATAAACTCTCTAGGGGGATAGAAAAGAACAATGAGAGAAGGGGGAATGAGAATAAGAAATGAGAGGGGCTGATGAGGGATATGGGGATATGCTGGAAGCTCACATAGAATGAATATACAGAATGAAAATTTTCAAAAGTGGTTATAGAAGTTCAAGGAAGAAGAGGAAAAGGGGGAAGAAAAATGATAATAAAAAAACAACAGCAACAATAACAACAACAGCTACCACCACAATAAGGTATGCCTTTAGGAGATAAGTGAACACCCTTTTGGGTATATCTGTTAGGGAGTCTACTGAATACAGTTATCTAATGAGGACTCTGATGAAAGAAATGAATGAATTCTTTGGTGGGTTCATAGCATGGTAGGGTTATTAGAGAATGCTGAAAAGTAGATTGAGGATACTCCTAGGGGCTATGATTTGTCCTGACATCTTCCTGTGTTCTTCTCTCTGCTTCCTGTCGGCTATGAGAAAGCTCCCTTGCCACAGGATCCTACCACCAGGTTTGCAGCCTCACAGATGGCCCAGAAACAGACAGACAAATGACTATGGCCTAAACTCTCTGAAACTGTGAGCCAAAATCAGTAATTCATCCCCTAAGATTATTCCTGTTGGGTATTAGATCACAGCTATAAGAAAATGATGGACACAGCCAACAATGAGCTCTAGAATTAGGGGATTGGTTAAATTATGTATTCCCATGGTATGGGACACTGTGCACCATTAAAATGATATAGAAGAAGTTTAATGCCATGTGAAAACTTATGTGGTTGAGTACAAAAAGTAGATAGTGGAAGAATTTGAAAGTTGTCGTGCTATGCATGCAAACATATACGTAGTGGGCAACTACATATGTCAGCATGCATGCACAAGAGAGGAAGGCTCTAGTGACATGTCTGAAAATACTAACACTGGGTTTTCTTGTTGATATTCCTCTGGATGTTTAAAGACTTCTACAACGCATGTATCTGACTTGGCAATCAGAAAAAAAATCAAAGAAAACAAACACATTTTCTATCACAATACATGACCCACTTTTATTTTTTCCCCATATATCTTCACTCATGAATAGTAATATAGCCCAGACATGCACAGAGGGCCCTGATTCTCCAGCTCAGTACCTCAAAGGTATTTAAATTTCTTCTCACAGCTTCTGATGGTTTCTGGGCAACACTACCATTGTGCTCTGTTGGTTCATGACTCTGTGTGCACAAGCTACTTTTTTTTTTCATCAGTCTGATCATGCAGTTCATCTACTTTTTTCATTGCCTAACAAGCTCCTCACCAGCATCTGTGGATGAGTTTCTCACATGACTGAAGTGTAGATCTGGTGGAAGGTCCCTGGCCCTCCAGAGGAAGGGCTCTGACTATTTTCATACTCTCTCTTCTCCCCTCTCTTCAGTGTCTCTCCCACAACCATATTTTTCTAAAGCCACAGAAAAGCTTCTCTTTTCTCAGCTCATTATGACTCACAGTTATCTCACCTCTTTCCCCGAAATGCACCACAGCGATGCTCATTCCCTTACCAAGAGGAATGTAGGTCATGGATCAGGAGGGGAGGGAGGGAAAAATTTTCTCTATCTTGTTAGGTGAACATATTATATACAGCCTCATGTTTATACAGTATTATTTACTCTTTTTACTAATATCAGTATGACTTCATGTTGCTACTAGTTTTAAACTACTTTTTAAATTGGGAGAATAGGCGATCTACTTATTCAGATTACTTTTCTCTGAGAATAGCTGCATTCCCCTCATTCCCTTAACCTCTGCATTCTCTCCACATTGTCTGGTCTAAATGGCTGAGGTTTTCTTTAGGAAGGAAGGCTAGTGGTGACTGAAAACTTACACCGTGCTAAGCAGTGCACTCCGGGATGTGTCTGTGTTATTTCACATGTGTTTCAGATCCTTCTGGAACAAGGTGAGTGTATAAATGTGTTAGGAAGCTACATAGATTCATGGAGCCCTAATGGTGGGCAGCACCACAGCTATCAGAGAGGAAGAGGAGACCAAGGGAAGTGGGCATTGCTGGGTAATGGGGAATTGCACTTTGGGGTTCAGCCTCAGGCTAGTTGTTGAAATCATTCTGAGAGGATGCACATTCCAGGCCTAGGCAGCCTTGCTGTGCTTCTCTGTATCGACACACCTGTTGGGCCAAGCAAGTACAGAGAAGTAAGAAGAGGTCCAATCCTGAGTCATGAGATCTAGCTGCCATGCCTTTTGGCTAAGCTTACCCTACTCTCTGTGACTTTTACCTGCCTATAGCATCATACACTCATGCCCCATTTCTTCTATATTTCCTGGGCCTATGATTCTTGCAGTGATGTTGGCAAGAATTGTCATGTGGTGATGTCACTCAAGGTCATCTACCAAAAAAATTAGGTACTGCAGGAATGCTTACAAGAGCTTAATTTTTGTAGTGCAAATGTTTGATTTTGATTTTTTAATACTTTTCATTGAAGACTCACTGTCTTGAATAGCATGCCCAAATTCCTTTCTACCTGAAATCTCATAGTGCGACCTTATTGAGAAAAAAGGCCTTTATAGATGTGATTAGTTAAAATGAGGATATATTGAGGGTGAGTCCCATATCCAATAAATATGCAAGAATAGAAGAATATGTAGACTGACACAGAGGGAAGGCCCCCTGGGAAAACAAAAGCAGAGTTTCAGTGGAGGCAACCAAAGCCAGGAACCACTAGCATTTGCTAAAAACCGCACAAATCCAGGAATAGACAAGGAAAGATTCTTTCCTAGAACCTCCAGAGGGAATGTGTCCCTGTCAACATTTTAGTGTCAGACTCGACCTTTCAAACACAGGAGAGAACAAATTTCTATTATTCCAGGCCACCCATTTTCAGGCAATTTGTGGTAGCTAGCCCCAGGAACCTAGTATGTTGCTCTTCTTGCCCTATTGATCCAAACACCATACCCTACAAGAGCTAGTGAGGCTTAAAATCTGACAGACTAGAGAAGAAGTAGGAACTTTGGTGTGTGTGTGTGTGTGTGTGTGTGTGTGTGTGTGTGTGTGTGTGTGTGTGTGTATTAGTCAAGGAAAAATGTTGGGTTTGTGTCGTGAGAGATGAATGGCCACATGTGTTCTTAGTGTGAGTTGTATCGCTAGAGCAGAGGCAGGGGCTCCAGTGGAGACTGCAGATTTGGAGCATCCTGTGAGTCCTTGATGAACTGTGATTTAGCCATCTGAAACTGGGCAAAGACAACATTTGCTAGCTTCCAGATTTTTTTCCCTCAGCTCTATCAAGGACAGTATTGCTTATTCCCTCCATCATGGATGATTCTGTGCTGAGGCAACATGTGAAATGAAGCAGAGAACATCAAATAAATTGTCTAGGACAAAGCGTGCTTCCTCTTTTGAGGCAGCAGAGAGGCCACATTGGGGATTCTGCACACAAAAGCTTCTATTGCAATGTAACTTGGAGTTGACTGGAAGCCACTGCTTGTCATCCAGATATAGACCTGGAGCCCAAAGGATAGGGGGATGCCATGCTCACTAGTTGATGACCTCTCTGATCCCTGACCTTCTCTTCTGTACTATAAGCTTGTCACTATGAAGTCTGGAACAGAGTAGCTGCACTACAGGACCTTTTTTTCTAGTTTTTACACACACACACACACACACACATGTTACAACCACCATATGTATGCCAGTGCCAGTAGAGGGAAAAAGAGGACATTGGATCCCCTGGAACTGGAGCTTAAAGGTGGTTGGTTGTGAGGTCCCAGGTTCTCTGTAAGATCAGGGGGTGCTCTTAACTAACTACTGAGCTATTTCTGAAGTGTAATAGCTTTGAAGACAGACTTTTCTGGGAAGGTGGGTGCCTTTTTTGATAGTCTCTTGTATGAGGAAGATAGTTTTCTTTTTTCTTTTAGCCACTTGAGAGTATTGCTTCCTTGGACTTTGGGCATGAGAGGGAGGTGAAGGTCTCTTTAGCCCTGGCTTGGGAAGTAGTTCATAGTAGGAGGAGTATGAAGCTTCTAGTCAGCCTTCTCAGATTCCCAGTAGCTTGAGAGGTGCGATGACCAGTTCTCAGTCCTGATTCCCTCTTGCAGACTTCTGCTGTAGCTACCTAACTAACATTTTCTGAAAAATCCTCTCTCTTCTTTTGTTTCCTTCCCAAGTCCTCTACATGGTAGGAGATTCAGGTTGCTTTCCTGGGTGTCTCCTTTTGGACTCCCCCACACACTGGATTTGCACCCACCTCTCTGTTCTACTAGAGTCCAGGATGTCAACTGCCCTGTCCTTCAATGTTTGCCATTGTTCCCTTCCAACTTCTCACAAGTGCTTCTCAGATGTGCACCAATGAGTAAATAAATCATGTCATCTCAGAAGTGGAGAAGAAAGATCAGCTGAGTTAACCTTCTCATTATTTACTAATAACAAGGAATCTTAACGGGTGGCGATGTAAACACGAAATCTTTAATTTCCCCACATAACTGCTGCCAACTGTGCCTGCTGCTCCTGTCTCACTAAGTGGAAGGCTCCCTTCTCCACAGGCTGGAGCTACTGTCAGCTACTTTGGGTGTTGAGGGAGGCTTCTTCTAAGTATCAAGAACCATGTCTGTTCATTTCTAACCCTCTGAACTCATATTAATGTTAAAATCCCCTTTGCCTCACAGAATACAGAGTGAGACTTGAGTAGCTGAGGGAAGCCTGGGGAAGAAGTGCCCTCAGTTTGACCAGCCTCACCTCTCCTCCCTGCACTGTTCTTCCTGTGGTGGGGGCTGAGGGAGAAGAGGAAACAGGATAGAAGACGGTTATTCTTTGAATATTCTTTAGCCTTTCTGAGTGTCCATTTCTCTGTGGAAGGGGGAGAGGACAGGGACGGGGAGGAGAGAAGCCCAAGGTGTGAGAGGAGGGGATCTGAAGGAAAAGTGAAGAGGAAGGAGCATGCCTATTTACACGATTGCTCCATGAAGATAGATCTCCTTTACTTCAGTGGTAAGTGCGGATCTGTTTTGTGGCCTGTAAACTCAGAGGGGACTTGGGTAACTTCAACAGGTCCCACCAACGAGGGCTCAATCCTGAACATGTTTTGTCCTCTATAGTTTATTCATTCTTGGTGGTGGGCCTAAATCCTGCAGCTGACCTCCTTCAGACAATCCTATGTCCCAAATCCCTCAGAAGGCAGCTTCTATCAGCTGCTCACCATGGCTATGACCCCCAGACTATCTCTGTTTTGGCACCCCAATACTGAGATTCCTAATATGCTCATTACCATATAGTACAATGGTTCTCAACCTGTGGGTCATAGCCCCTTTGGGGGTCACATATTAGCTATCCAGCATAACAGCTATTTACATTACAATTCATAACAGTAGCAAAATTGCAGGTATGAAGTAACAATGAAATAATTTTATGATTGGGGTCATCACAACATGAAGAACATGTATTAAAGAGTCAAAGCATTAGGAAGGTTGAAAACCACTAATCTAGTGAGTTTGGGCTCTGAGATTAAACCCCAAATCACTGAGATCTGACTTCATTCTATTTCACACTTTCCATTAAATTGAGTCCTATCCTAAGGAACAATTTCAGAGTCAAGAAGTCAACACAGTTGAAAAAACATACATAAGAAGGGAAATGAAGGAACTGGGGATGTAGCTCAATTGGTGGACTATTTGCCTGGCATACATGAAGCCCTAGGCATGACATCCAACAGTATACACACCTGTATTGTTAACACACACCAGGAACAGGAGAATTAGAAATTCAGAGTCATCTTGGACTATATACAGTATTTTGTTCAAGGGCACCCTGACATACCTGAAGAACTGGTCTCAAAATTTTTTTTAATTGAGTTGTCAGGAAATTTGATTTTTGCTATAGATTAAACTGATTCCTAGCAACTAGTTGTACAGAGTACAGTGATGAGTACAGAGACACATTATGTTTGGGAACTCAGGGAAATAAATAATGGTTTGGAGAGGAATTGCTTATAGTCATGAAACAGTGGGAGTGATCCAAATATCCATCAGCAAAGAAAAGGTTAATTTATCATGTAATGTACCATAAAATGTTGCATACTCTCTCTCTCTCTCTCTCTCTCTCTCTCTCTCTCTCTCTATATATATATATATATATATATATATATATATATATATATATATATATATATATCCTGCCAGGTTTCTTTTTTTCTTCTTCTCCTTTCTCTTGAATGTGTGGTGCGTGTGTGCGTGTGTGCGTGCGTGCGTGCATGTGTGTGTGTCCAAAGTTGTTTTCCTCACTTTATTCATTAAGGCAAGGTCTCTCAATTGAACCTAGATCTCACAAATTTAGATAGCACAGCTAGGCAGCTTGTTCTGGTGTGTCTCCTGTCTCTACCTGAAATTACAGGTGGTCTGCTGTGCCCACTTACCATGCACATGGGTTCTGAGGATCTGATCTCCAGGCTTTCCTCACACTTGCACAGCAAGCATTTGAACAGCTAAACCATCTGCTTAGTTCCTGGGTTTCTCTAACAATCCTTGACATGAGTATTTACTGTATGCTCACTCCCATCCTCAATCATTCTCAAACAGCAACCTCAGTGAGGACAAATATTCGGGGGGCATTGTGGGTTTGAATTATGGCCTATGGAGTCAGATTGCACAAGTTCAAATCCTAGCTCTGGAGGATGACCTTGTGTGAGTTACTTAACTCTTTTAAGTTTTAAAAATAGCATACAAGGTCTCAGGTATCATGGAATTTTTGAGCAGAGTATGGTTTAGTAGATTTTCCTTCCTTCCTCCTCCTCCAGGTCCTCACCCACCTTGTAACCTCCCCTCCAGTTTCCTTTCTGCTTTCCTGTCCCCTGTGTTCCTTTGTTGGCACTCAGTACCTCTTTCCACTCTTGTTTGGTTTTACTTACTAACTCTAGCTCTTCCTCTGAAAGTGCAGATGTGGTGTCAGTCTGAACACATAGAACTGCAAACCACCAATCTATAGCTGTTCCCGACACTAGGTCAAGGGGTTCATGTGAAGGACTTTGTGCCATTCCTGGCCCATGATGCACTGTCAATACATGCCAGCTGCACAGGTCAAGATGGCAGTGATGGTGGAGACTAAAGAATTCACACTTGGCACCTTGAATTACACCCGGCACAGTGCCCATGTGATGAATGAAAGGATGGTGCAAATGTCCTGGCATAGAAGAATATCTAAAGTCTAATGCTGGAAGTAATAATAATAATAATAATAATAATAATAATAATAATAACAACTAATACAGAACAGTTCAACCCAATCCCATTGGTACAAAATATTTTAAAAGTTGTTTGCTAGGAAGCGAAGTCATAAATGATGTATAGTGATCAGCTCTAAGAAAGGGTTCCAGAGCCATCCAGGAAGAGAAGGCTCACTTTTCACCTAATTCTTCTTGGTATTCCTTGTTATAATGATAACAGTGTGTTTCTGCTTTTCAAATTAAAATTAAGAAAAAAAATCTACTAGATTCCAAAGGCCCCAATATTATTTTCCCCAGGAATGATTATTTTTATGATCACAGAATTTTTTATCTTTTATGCTTCATTCATTAGTGGAACCAAAAGTAGATAAAGATGTCAGAGACACTCCCTGGGGAGTGGGCAAGAATTAGAGTTGGTCGGGTAGGACTTCCATGTGACCCTTAAAAACTGCTTTACCCAAGAAGTCACAGTAGCAGAGTGGGTGAAAGGGAGTCACGGTAGCTTGTCTCCTGGCAAGAGTCAGCTGAAGAAGAAAAGGGACTGTAACACGAGTTGTTAAATGATCTTTTTAATAAAAAACCCAGAGCCAGATATTGGGGTAAATGCTGAAAGATCAGAGAGACAAAGGAACAAGCCACAGCTACTTCTCACCTCTCCAACTCCGTGAATCCCCTGACTGAATGTCTCTGAGTCCTCAGCCCAGAGGGGTCCAGCAGAAAGGGCTTCCAGCTGAAAAGGCATTATTAGTTCCTATCTCCTCATGCCTTATATACCTTTCTCCTCCCAGCCATATTACTTCCCTCCTAGTGATGGGATTAATGGCATGTGTGCTTCCCAAATACTGGTAACAGGGGCATGAGATCTCAAGTGCTGAAATTAAAGGCATGTGATTCCCAAGTGCTGGGATTAAAAATGTGTACCACCACTACCTGGCTCTGTTTCTCTCCTAGATTGAGTCAATCTCATGTAGTCCAGGGTGGCTATGAACTCACAGAGATCCAGACAGATCTCTGCCTCCTGAGTACTAGGATTAAAGGTGTGTGCCACTACTGCCTGGCCTCTATGTTTAATCTAGTGGCTTGTTCTGTTCTCTGATCTTTAGGCAAATTTTATTAGGGTACACAATACATCACCACAAGTGACAGCAGAGGGTCCCCACCTGGCATCACATTCCCCATAACTGAATCCCAAATTCCTTTGTGTATGAAATGTGGATATTAAGAACAACTTTATCACAGGGTAGTTGAGATATTAAATGTAATACATGTTACCCAGCATATTGTTCAAGAGCCAGCCTTCTGTAAAAGACAATTTTGGTAAAATATAATAACTGTGTGGCCTTAGGAAAACAAGCTAGTGGCAGCCTCTGATCCTCAGTTTCCTCCCCTACAAATGAGGGTCTGAGACCTACTTCAGGGTGAATGGATAGACACTGTAACTTCCAGTATCCTGACAAGACCCATTCCATGCTCTTTGTGTTTTGGAATATGCTGAATCTTCCTTCTAAGGACAGGTCCCACCTGCCTCTGTTTGACCCAGGCAACCATAGGCATCAGCAGATACCCCAACATAGATGTCAACGAACCAGTGCTGGCCTGACTCACTGACTGGGGACACTCTTTAGCTGATAAGATGCTCTAGGGCAATGAGAGCTGACCTTGCTTTGGATTAGTTCTATGGTGGTGAGTGGGCTCCAAATATAATGGTGGAATGAGAGATTTGACTCCAAGCAGGAGAAAAAGTTTCCCTGGAAGAACTCTGGACAGTTCACCTGAGGAAGGCTTTGTGGAGGGATTCCTGGCAAAGGTCTGAGTTGGGATAAAAGAGTGAACAAGGGAGGTGGAAGTACCCAGAGACCAGAAGCAGTAGGAAGCCATCACCATGGCTGCCATCTCAGGAAAGAAGACAGTGCTTTCTTGGCACCATGGGAGAAGTGAATCACAAAGAGGTTCCTGCTGGAAGTTGGATTGAGGAGCCCTTGATGAGGAGGTAGTGCCAGGGCAGGAAGGTCAGGATTGGTAGAGGACATGTCTCTCTTTTCATCTGCAGATCTGATCTACTCTGGCCTCCCACTGGGTGAATGAAGAGAGGGGGATTAGAATGCTACAAGGCAGGGCCTAGGGTGCAAGTGGAGAAAGGGAGAGGATGTCAGGGACTGGAGGCTAAATCACTGGAATGCTGGGCTTTTGATGGTCACCTCCCTCTCTACATTCTCCTCTGGGCCTATCCCTCAGGCCCTCCTCCCCAGTCCCTTCTTCCTCCCCACTTTCCTTTTAAGTTTGCTATTCTGTTCCATTCATTGACTAAGTGTTTCCTACAAACCCAGTCCTGCCACTGAGCCCTTTGGTACCTCTGTGAGCTTTCCTGTGAAGTTGGGGTCCATTGCCTTCCTTCTGCTGTAGAGTTACAGGGCCCAGCTGAGGAAATGGACTCTCTGTAAACTCTATCACCCTGCACAAATATAACAAATTATTTTTAATATTTTATCCTGTAAGTATTAATGTGGCGGGAGGATAATTAGGACAATTTTGCATAAACTTCTGGCTTTGAAATTGGCACCAGAAAGCAGGAGGGATGAAAGGGACAGCTAAGCTCCAACTTTGAGCCAATGTGAAGGTGAAGATAAAATTCTCCCTTCATCTGTGCCCTTTTTTTTAATTGTTGCTGACAGATAAAGAAATAATTTTTCCCTTCCTCTTTGCTTGGAAGCCACAATAATATTTCATCGCCACTGCTTACCCTAAAAAATAGATTTCCTTTTCATCCTCGCCTGGTGATTTGGTTTGCATTAATGCCTTTCATAACTCATACATTTCGCTATTAAAAATTAATGCTTGGCACTGACATAAACAAATGAAATTTGTATTATTAATGTTTTACACAGGTAAAGCTCTGTAATAACAGATTCATCATAGAAGACTGTTTTAATTAAAAGACTCACTGGTTCCTTGCACACATCTGGGAGACTGGTTTGGGTGAAAGCAGGAATGAAAGAAAAAGACAGGTGAGAGAGGATTTCATTGAACACCATGAGATTGAGTAGTTTGAAGCTCTGGGTATTGAGAATGATGTCATATCCAGGTACTGCTGGTAGAATGCTGGTGGCATGAGACCTAGAACACAGTAGGTGCTTAGTTCACACCAGGATTTGACAACATAGAATGAACATTTGCTTCCTGATTAGTATTTCCCATTAATTGAATAATTCAACAATCATTTATTGAGCAACTGCTATATGTTGAGCACCAGTCTAGGCAATGAGGACAAAACAATGGGATAAAGATTTTGCTCTCCGGAATCCATCATGGAGCAGGAAGGGAGTTGATATATATATCCCATTAGCCATAAGGGAAGCAGTAAAATATACAGGTTGGGGTTGGGAAAGCTTGGTATGTTATGAGTGGGTAGGAAGACAAGCTTTCTGGCTGTCTTATTATGCAAAATGATGCTTGAGCAGATTGGAGGAGGTAAAGGAATGAAGAGGAAGCTCCCTGGAAGTTGTATAAGAAGGGCTAGGACAAAGGCCTGGAAGCAGGATCACATGGGCTAAGCAAAGGAGCTGGGTGGAGCCCTGAATGGAACTCCCATCTCACGCTGCTTTGACTAAGGTACAGGATATCGTGTTGAGTAATATTTGGGGTTAAGCCCTCCTTCTGCTACTTATTTGCTGGGTTACCTCAGAATGTTTCTTAACCTTTCTGAGTCTGTATTTTCTCAGCTCAATAAATAGATAATAATCTGGTTTTAGTAGGATTGTTTTGGAAGATGTGTCAAGACCTGGTCATTAGCTCAGTATGGGACACAGCATCCACCATCACTGGTGATGATGACTATCATTTTTTTACTCAGTCTCATGTGGTCTTTACAGTCCTAGGAACTGGGGATTGTCTCTGGCATTGTGCAGATTGTAAAATGAACCCAGAAAGGCAGGATAGTTTATGTAGGGATGCTCAGCAAGTTGAGGGTCTGTTACTGGGGCTCTGGGGACATAGAGCTGATCTTTTCTGACTGTTGGAGCTTTAACGAATTTATTTGCGTATTCCTCCACAAGCAAAGGCCCTGTACACTCAGTTCTCTCTGCTCTTCCTGCCACTCAGTTGGGGAACCAGGGCACAGGGCTGTCACAGAGATATTAGGGAACATGGCTCGGTCATTAGGCTGACTGCCAGCTCAGAGAACAGAACTAAGAGACGTTCTCATCTCTGTTGTGAAAATGCTGGAGATGCCGTAACACCCCATCAGCACATCCCTCGTTTGCTTGAGGGTGGAGGTAGTGCCAATGTTTGGGACTTTACCCTGTAATAATCAAAGTTCCTGCTTCTGAAGCACCTAGTGTGCACCAGGCACTAAATAAAGTACCCCATATGCTTATTTTCACATCTCCCAATAGGCCTGCAAAGTAGACACATGGTTTTTATTTTGTAGCAGAGAAATAGAGGCTCAGAAAGTGCACTCCCAATTCCACTGAGCCAATGAGAGCTCTTGTTTGGCTCTTTGTTCATTCATTGAGTTGGTTGATAAGTTCTCATCAAACACCTCCATGGGTCCAAAACTGTGCCAGGTATAAGGATAGATACTGACAAAATTGCTGCTCCAGTAAAGCTTATGGTCTAGTGTAGAAGCTAGGAAATCAACAAGGCAGCCAAGCAGAAGCCTGTCATTTGTGACTGGGGGATTCGGAAGATGCTGTGAAGAAGGCTACTTCAGTGATTTTAGAGAGCACCCCAGTGTTCAGCAAGTGTCAGAATAGAACAGAGGCTGCCTGTGGGAAGATCCAGGACTTAAGGACCTCGGCTTTTTCCACATTGTCTGGGAGGGGAGATAAAGTCAGAGAAAACAGGGTATCAAGTTCAGTCTAACAACTTCCTAGATGAGTAGTCTCAGGTCAGTGGAGTTGTCATTTGGAGCTTCAGTCCCTACCTTGGAAACTAGGGTGAATTCTCCTCTTACTGAGCTAGAACTTGAACTGGAAGAGAGACAACACTTCCTAAGATTCAAAACTGCAAGGCAGATGGTAACTGGATTGTGCAGATGAAGCTCTTGCGTGATTTGGACCAAATGCTAGTCATCTGCTGGGATGTCACCTCCATTCCAGCATCTATAGGGGACAACTCTGGGCAGGGCTGACTTACCCACTGCCTGTTCATTTTGTCTCATGTGTCAAAGCTGAAGTCATCTCTCTGGGATGTCAACAGACAGGGACAGCATACATTCAAAGCATTTGCTCAGGTGAGGAAAGTATGCAGGTCGGGAACATTTGAAAAACCACGTGGAAACCATTTGTAGCATATTTTGAGCCTTTGTCACAACAACATGAGGTGGGTTTTATGATAGTACACTATAAAAGGGAATTCTGTGTTATCTTAACTCATTCTCTCTCTTTCTTTACCTACTTCGAGGATGACTGCAATGGCCAGATGGAGCAATAAAGCCTTCCCTGGACTGTGGATGTTGTAGTCTATGGTACTATAACAAAACACCTTAGACTGGGGAATTCATGTTGAATAGATATTCATTCCTCACAGTTCTAGAGGCTGGAAGTCCAAGGTTACAGGGCCAGCTGGTTCTGTGTTTGGCTGATACCAGGTAAGCATGGAGTTAGATACAAGGTATCAGGAAAACTGCAGTTGCCTCTTGGTCACTGTGTTTTCTGCTAGTCAGAATGACATTTTGTTAAATAACCTTGAATATGAAGATAGATTTCCACACCATATCAGAAACCGTGGTATTCTCCCATATATATGTAATGGCAAGCAGTCTGTATCCTCAAAACCCTTCCAGGATATCATAATATTACTTGCACTGTGGTTTTGACCCCTCCCTTTTTAGAGGATCATAGGAAGCAATGCCCCAACAGGAAGCTATGATATGTCATGATTTAGGAAAGGTAAAAGGGTCACTTTTCCCCAGGAGTGTGCCACTCATCTCATAAATATTTGCAAAAGTTCTTTAAAATACATAACACAGAACCTCCATGGCATGGCTCAGGCCATTCCTCCCTTTGCAGGGTCTGCTTTGATAAATAAACTTCTGATTAGGCTCTGTGGTGGTATTGTGTTCCCCAAAATATTGTGTACTCTAATAAATTTATCTGGGGTCAGAGAAGAGACAGCCACTAGATACAAAGGCTGAGAAATGGTGGCACTCATGCCTTTAATCCTAGCATTCCAGAGATAGAAATCCCTCTGGATCTCTGTGAGTCAAGGCCACATTGGAAATAGCCAAGCATGGTGACACACGCCTTTAATCCCAGAAAGCCAGCCTTTAATCCCAGAAAGCCAGCCTTTAATCCCAGGGAGTGGTGATAGAAAGCAGACAGATATATAAGGCGTGAGGACGAGAAACTAGGAGATTTTGGCTGGTTAAGCATTCAGGCTTTTGAGCAGTAATTGAGCTGAGACCCATTCCGGATGAGGACTCAGAGGCCTCCAGTCTGAGGAGACAAGAGTAGCTGAGGATCCGGCCCAGGTGAGATAGCTGTGGCTTATTCTGTCTCTCTGATCTACCAGCATGGACCCCAATAACTCGCCTCAGGTTTGATTTTATTAATAAGAACTTTTAAGGTTCCTTCTACAAGGCTCTCCATTGTTTTTTGTTCAATTCTTTTCAAGAAGAGAAGAACTAAAAGGCCCTGGGTAAGGGGTAAGTGGTGATGGACTTTCTCTATTTCTGAGAAGGTAACTTACAATGCTTCCTCTGAAGGGGGCTGACTCTGTGTCTTTCCATAGGGTGGGGCATGTCAGAAGGCAGAGTGGGGACTACCTGGTTCTATCCCATCTGTAAAAGCAAAGAGTCCTCACAGCCTCTGTCACCTCTAAATAACCCACCTCTCAATGTTGTTTCAGTGGGAACTCAAGTTCAATTCAAATCCGGAGGGACGCAAATATTCAGATATGGTGTACTCACTTCATATGTCACCCAGAAAAGCAAGGCTGCTCCTCTGAGTGGTAGAAGTCCTTAGTGGGTGACACTGAAGATCAGGAAGAAAGAAGGCATGGTCATTGTAGAGGGCACTACCTCATAAACTTCACATCGTTCACTGACTTCGACAATTGCGATGTAATTATATTAGTAAATGTACTGTACTCTGCTCAGTGGAGGTAATGGAATTTTAATTGCATGTGACTGTCCAGCCCTGCTAGCCCTGTTCAGGTTCTGCAAGGATTTGTGACAGCTAGTGGCATTTATGAAGACATAGGTAAGAGTGGGAGTGATTTGCTAGAGTCCCATCATGTATTAGCAATATGATTCATGCTTTGCTACCATTGTAGTGGTTCCAGGAGGAATCCCAATTGCATGGATAGGGACCATAGTCTTGAATAATGAAGGGGTTCATATGAATCCCAAAGGTGAGATGAAACTGATCTGGTAGGCTCCTGGTGGACTCTCTTCTCTTACAATGTGAGGCCAGAAATGTAAAGAGTTGAAGCTGCATGCGAATTCCATCTGATGCTATGTCTACCACAGAGGAAAGGAAAATAGATTCTGGGAATATCCATTTGAGACAAGCATTTCTGAGCACATACCAAGGTAAAGAATGCTTATTTCTTCTTAAGGAACTACTGGGCCATGTGAAAGTGAACATGTAGAAGACAGAATATGGGATATTGGGGTAACCTAGGAGGGTTCCAGAAAGAGGATGCATTGGAGGTGTTGGCATGAAAAGGATGACTACCCCTTTGAGAACCCATCCCTCTCAGCTGTCTCCATGCATGTGTTCAAGTAGACTGTGGGCAGATTCTGACTTAAGTATTTTTTGAGTGCCTATCATAACACCTAACACACAGTAAGTGCTCAATAAATGTGGCAGCAAATTGAAATCTCATATGAGTTTCAGTAAATCACTCTTTAACAGTGGAAACTGAGACATGCTGAGTGTTGTATTGAAAGAAAATCTGGTAGAATTTCTGCAGGTGGCTGGCATGCTCTTTGGCAGAACAACATAGACATGGAATTAATGTTACTGTTGTCCCTACTAATGTGTGTGAGGGAGATGATGCTGGTGGAGTACTGGCAATAGCCACTGTGTATGAAGCATTTATCATATGTGACAAATACTCAGGAACTCTTTCACGTAGTTTCGCCATGCAACCTTCATGAAACCTATCAGGCAAGTTCTATTATTAGTCCCATATTATAGGAGAGGAAACTAAGTCTCAGAGACATTAGGCTATTTGTATTGACTCATACAAGTAGGAAGGGATTAAAGCTTGAATTCAGGCCTGGTTCTTTGTAATGAATCTTTCTTTTTTCCACCAGGCAGCTCTCAAATAATGACATGGAGACTTCTTATTATGAAAGCTCGGCCTATAGTGTAGACTTGTTCCTAACTAGTTCTTACAACTGAAATCAACCCATTTCTATTAATCTATGCCTTGTCTCAAGGCCATGGCTGCTAACTCTCCCCCTGCATGTCCTGCTTCCTCCACATCTGGCTGGTGACTCAACATCTCTTCTTCCCAGAGTTCTCTCTCTGCCTGGAAGTCCTGCCTATACTTCCTGCCTAGCTATTGGATATTAATTATTATTTATTTTTTTGTTTTTTGTTTTTTGATTTTTTGTTTTTTGAGGCAGGGTTTCTCTGTGTAGCTTTGCGCCTTTCCTGGAATTTGCTCTGTAATCTAGGCTGGCCTCGAACTCACAGAGATCTGCCTGCCTCTGCCTCCAGAGTGCTGGGATTAAAGGCGTGTGCCACCACTGCCCGGCTTTTTTTTTTTTTTATTACACCAATTACAGTAATAGATCTTCACATAGTATAAAAATATCCTATAACAGCCCTTGCTAAACCTTACATTGTTTCCTTACTCTGCATGATTTACTATGCCACAAGGAATGGCCAGACACAAGCTGATCCTAAGGAAGGAAATGATAGGATGAGTGCTCAGGGAGTCAAGGCGGCAGAGATCCAGGAAAGAGCCAGTTGGGGCTAGACATTAGGCTGTTAGGTTCTCTCTCTCTCTCTCTCCCTCTCTGCTTTCATTGGTATCACTTTGTCTGAACCATGAACTTAGAGCTCTTCTAGGGGACTAGGAGTGCAAAGCCACTTCTGATTCCCCAGAGCATATTAGAGGTACTGACAGTGGGTGTCATAGAAAACTTAATAATGGCAGGGGAATTTCTCTGCCCCTCGCCAGTGCCCTCCTCCATCTCTCAAGCTGACTTCATTTGAATGAATAAATGGGAAAAAAGGCAAGTTCAGCTAACCTTTCAAAACATCTGCCTGGGGATGCTCCATATTTGGAAGTTCATGCCTGGTTGGATTTCCTGAGTGGCTTCAGCAACAAGGTCCTGGTTGTCAGTCTTTGAGTTATTCTTATGTCCTAAAGGTTTGAGATAGAGGCTTGAATGTGAAACACACACACACACACACACACACACACACACACACACACACACACACACTTCACTGTTTATTCCTTCTCCCATTTAAATGTTGCTGAGCTCATCTTTAATTTTAATTAATGTTTTAATTTAGCATACACACCATGAGGCACTTTCTCAGAGGGAATAATTACGTTAGAAAAAATTGGCTACTCCAGCCTTAGAGGTTGGGAAACCAAAGCTCAGCACGGGTGGGCTTGTGAACCAAAGTCATTCAGCACATTAAGGATGGGTTTTAGAGATAAAGGGTCTTTTAGGGAGCCCGAGACAACCTTAGCAGCTCTTCTTTCTTTGAGTAAATTCAGATGATGGATGAGAAGACAGTGATTGACATTATGGGACATCTCTCGTGTGTAGAGCATAGCCATGTGGAATGTGCAGTGCTGTTTCACAGTATCCTCTCATCCTTTCTGCAAACACACAAAGCTGTTGTTTTGATCTCACTTCCTAGATGAAGACTCAAGTACAGTAGCTCTCCTTATTTCAACAGATAGAAAAAGAAAGTATAGAACCCCAAGCCCGAACCAACCTATTCCTTAGCATGAGTGTGTATTACATGACTACATTTTATGTATTTATTTAAGCATCCACATAAAATACTAAGTAGTTACCTTGGAGCTAGCATGGGAATCCTGCAATCCAGAAAGGAAGAAGCTCTGAGCCTGAAGTGGAACTAACCTTCATGATGATATTCAGAGTCATTTTTGAGTAGCCTTAAAGCTCAAATACCAGGCTCTCAGTTACTCTTACTCACAATACCAGAAACTTTGCCAGGGTATTGTATACTCAGTACATTACAACTTGAAGGGGCAGACTCTGTCATTGACCCCACTTTGTAGATGAAATTCACAACAACTTATATGCTTTGGGGTAGCTGGTCTCTTTCAAATCCAGGCCCCATCTTCACCGATGAGGAAATGTAGACAGGAAAGCTCTGATTAACACTAGTTGGAGTCCCAGGCCCCATATATCTGCTTGCCCTTCAGTGGTGGCTGGCTGGCTCATATGAAAGCTGTGCTTCAGAGGCTGGAGATATGGCAAGCATTGGTTCACAGACAGTTCACTTGCCACTGCACAGACACTGGCCATGACCAGATGGAGGCATACCTTAAAGGAATCACCAGATAAGGGTGATCACCTGGTGGAGAGCAGAGCAAGTTGATGCTAGTGAGAGTTTGGTGGGTCCATTCTGAGGGGATGATACCTAGGCCGGGGACTGAGTGACAGAAAGATCCAGCCTCATCCAGAGTTGGGCAAAGCTTCCTGAGTTGGGAGTGACAAGAAGTGGCCCCAGAACATGAAGTCAGTTCAGTGCCATCTTGCATTTCTTGCATTTTCTTTCTAGGATATTTCAGAGCACACCTACCACAGTGGGTGACACGGTCATGCCAGACTTTATTTCTTCATCTCCACCTCTCACTGACCGAGTTCAAAGGGACAGGGTCAAGACTGTTCTGTTCACCATTGTAACCACAGGGTCCAAAGACAGAGTCTGACTGAGAGAGTTGCAGAACAAGTGAATGCATTATTAGTGTGATGATTAATTTTAACTATCAACTTCTCAAAACCTACAATCATTGAGGAAAAGAGTCTTAATGAGGAGTTGTCTACATTAATTGGCCTGTGGGCATATCTTTGGAGGATTCTCTTGATTAGTGAAAGACCTGCCCTCTGTGGGTGCTATCATTCCTTAGGCAGAGGAAGGGGGGTTCTAGATTATATAAGAGCAGAGAAAGCAAGCTGAGAATTAGCATACATTAACTAATTCAGTGCTCTCTGCTCTTGACTGTGGGTATAATATGGTAAGATGCTTCAATTTCTTGTCATCTTAACTCCCTGGAAATGATGGACTGTAACTTCTAATTGTGAACCAAATAAACTTTCTCCTTTAGGTGTCAGGGTATTTTATCACAGTAACAGGAAAGGAAACCAAGGCACTTAGTAAATGCTATTGTCAACCCTTATTCCCTTTCAGTAAATTGTGAAGTCTAACCACTTGTCAATTTGGGAGGAAAAATGGGTACTTGGCCCATCTGAGGAGTAAGGAGCAGGAGAGAGCTAGACTGGGTCCTCATCTGCTGTGTGACCCACTGCCTTCAGTTCAACAAAACTCCCACCTGCCTAATTTATGCAAATCAAGCCTAGTGTCTTCTGGGTACCTGTCCTTTGATTCTGGATCTTGTGACTAGCCTGCTGAGTGGCCTGCATAAGACCCTCACACTACTCAAGTGGGGAAAATATTGTTTTCATTTACATGGCCAACCTTAATGATCCTTTACTGCTGTGACAGTACTTTCTCCCCTCAGATTACCTATTGCAGGTCTTGTTCCTCTTACTGGGGTGTCAATATCTGGGGGTCTACTTCTGTGATCTTGATTTCTGGGAAATACAGGAGGAACTTTGAGAGATAAGGGCAGCCCTGGGCCATGAATGACTTGCTCTTGCTTACTCTGATAGTTTTATGGTATCTGTGTGTTATAGGCTTGGATTTGGGTCCAGAGGGCATCCATTGCTAGTACTTGTGTCCTGGAACAAAGAATTGGACCCAGGACCCATGGATAGTGGAAGAAACAGAGACAGTTTATTAAGGAAGAGAAAGACATTCCAGAGAATGTAAGTGGACCAGAGAGCTGGGAAAGGTTAAAAACTCAAAGACCTTGGACCAAGAGTGCAAAGACACTTTATGGGCCATATATGTAGCAACCTCCTCCTCCAGTATTGGGAGATAGTTCCAGACATGCAGCCTTGGTGTTTGTGGGTGCTTTCCAGGTTTTCTGCTATCTGGGTTCTTTGCTAATCTTGACGCTTCTCTCCCTCTCCTCTTTTCTTGCCATGCTTGCCCTGAGGTATGTTTGATAAACATGGTCCTATTCAGCACCTTCTTGCCCCAGTGATTGTGAGCACTCTCATTTCTCACCTTCCTTGTGCCCTCTGTGCTTTCCCAGTACTATCAGACTGCCTTTGCAGTGAAAACAGTACTTTTGCATGCAATTGTTTGTCCCTCTGTGCCTCAGGGTGACTCAGTTGCAAAACCATGCATGTCTCGTTCCTGTCTGTCCAGTGCCTACCACAGGGCCAGACACACACAATAGACCCTCAATAAATGTTTATCGGGGATGGGGGGGCTGTGGGGAGAAGTCTTGGAGAAGATGGCCCATTCTAGGAGGTGGTCAGACTGGAGGCAGTTTCAGCTGTTCCTGTGAGAGGCCTTGCTTTGGGCTATCCTAGTGGGGGTCATTTGGCCTTCACTGCACCTTACAAACCTCTTTATGCTGCAGGTCTGACGCTGTGAGTCTGGCATGTGCTCGCATCCATCGCTGCAATTTGGGAGTGTCGAAGCCATTTAATTAAATGGGACGGAATTGGATCTGTGAGGCTGTTATCGCAGATATTGTTTTCTGTGCACGGTCTGGCTCCGAGGGAATCTGCAGGAGGCCTGAGAGCAGCGAGCTCTTGGCTTATTCAGAGACCTTGCTTCTCCAAACTCCCTGGCCCAGATGGCATTAGAAAGCGGCTGAGATTCTGGGCCCAGATCTGAAGTCAGAGGTTCAAAGCCCCTCTGTGTGCAGGACCCTGCGGGTGGGTCAGGATCCTTGCCAGGCTGTATGCCTCTCCCCGGGAGGCAGCCAGAGCTTCGCAAGCTAATTTCGCTGAGGGGAACTTTGCCAAGCCAGAGCGAGCTTTCATTTGCCTAAGTTTGCATCAATAATTAATCCAACCTGGTTTTACACAAGACCTGACATAAAATTATTAGCTCTGAGAGCTTAGCTTAAGCTGGTCCCAGAAGAGGCTGAAGATGAGCCCTGGAATCGAGGACCTGGTAGGAAGGACAGCAGCTCAGAAAGTCACTTCCACTGTCCCTCTTCCAAGCTCCCTCCATGGCTCTATCTAGGCTTCTGCCACTTGCACTGCAACTATGAATTTGAGGTTATGGCCCTGCCCAGACCTTGGTTCTATAGCACCAGTTCTCCCTAGTATTTCCCATGTTCCTTGCATTCTCTTTCACAACCACCTGTGTCCGTGTCACTAAACTGCCTTATCTTTAGCTCACTCATTGTTTTGCCTGGCACTCAGCACTCATATTTCTCTGAGATCAAATTCCATGCATCCTTAAAGGCTTATATCAGTTGCGACCTCCACTAGGAAGTGTAGTGGGTAGCCATTCCAGCTTGGATCTGGAAGTTCCAACCCCCATTGAGACTCTGGCAACTGTCACGCCTATGAGGCGGGCGAGGGGAGGCACCTGGAGACCCGAGAGCGGGATGGGCCAGCGCTCTCTCTGTGTGCTCTCTGTGCCAGGACGCTGAACGGTGAAGGTGGATTGTGCAGAGCTCCGGAGAACACCGCTGGACTGCAATACACCTTCCCCAGACCCTGCGACCTACCTTTCACTTACTTTGTGAGTTACACCATTAAATAAATATCTTTTTAACTACGTGGAGTGGCCAAAATAATTTCTCCAATAAGGAAGTCTTTCCTCATTTCTTTAGTGAGAAGCATCCTTCTTCTGCGGTTCAGAAGTCTCTATGTTCAAAGACACTGTAGTCTGCCTTGCATCATCTACATCCAGTATCATCTACATCCAGTTTCTGTCCAGAGACATTGTAAATTTCTAGATTCCAGGAGCAGCAATTAACAAAGGAATACATACACAATGAATGTCCATTGGGGAGGGAAACAACGGGCTGGGCAAAGTCTGACTGAGGGAAAGAAAGAGACAGCTCTGCTCTTCCCCTGATTGTATTCTCAATCTTCTCAGGTTTGCTGAAGAGCACACATGCTCCTCAGTGACAATAGATTGTTTTCCTGGCCTTGCACCTTTCTCCTTTGGCTGATTTTTCCCCCTAAATAATTCTTGCTCCCTTATGAGGAAACTCTTTGGAGTCTCACCTTGTTCCTCAGTCCCTCCTTCATGCCAGCAGCCCTCACAATCAGTTTGAGGACACAATTTCTGCTTTGCAACTCTTCTCATAGATGCCTCCCAGCCTTCTTTTCTAATGTTTCCATAATACTCTTACTTCCCTGCTTACAAATATCCCATGGCCACACTGGGTCCAAAGTCAAAGCCATAGGCAGGTCAAAGCTACAGCCTCACTTCTCCTCATTGCCCTCTAACTTCCCATTTCTGAAGAGCATCCTTCTCCCAGGAGACCTCAGGTAGTTTTCCTTGCCAAAGTTTCTTGTAGGTCTTTGGGTACCTTGCAGCCCTCTCCTAACCTTTCAAGGTGGACTTCCAAGTTGCTTCTGCCATGCCTTTTTAGAGTAGAAGATCTTTTTTCACAGCAACATGCCATTCAGACTTTGATGATAACATTTAACTGCCTTGGTGGTGCATCCTTTTTTAAAAATTAATTTATTCTCTCATATATTACATCCTGACTGCAATTTCCCCTCCCTCCTCTCCTCTCTTCCCCCTCCCTCTCCACATCAACTCCTCCTCCATTCCCTTCAGAAAAGGGCAGGCCTCCCAGGGATATCAACTAAACATGGCATATCAAGTTATAATAAGGCTTGGCACCTCCCCTCATACTAAAGCTGAACAAGGCAACCCAGCATGAAGAAAGGGGCTCCCAAAGCAGACAGAAGCATCAGAAACAGCCCCTGCTCCTACAGTTGGAGTTCCACCAAAACACCAAGCAATACAACTATAACATATATGTAGAGGGCCTAGGTTAGACCCATGCAGGCTCCCTGATTGTTGGTCCAGGCTCACTGAGCCCCTGTGAGTTGAGGTTTGTTAATACTGTGGGGTTTTTTTTTTTTGTGATGTTCTTGACCCCACTGGCTCCTACAATCCTTCTTCCCCTTCTTCCTCAGGACTCTCTGAGTTCTCCCTAATGATTGGCTGTGGGTCTCTGTATCAGTTGCTGGATGGAGTATCTCTGATGGTGATTATACCAGGCTCCTGTCTACAAGCCAAGCAGAATATCATCAGAAATCATTTCAGTTCCTTTTTAAAAAAAAAAAAAAAAAACAAACAAACAAAAAAACCTCCAGGCATGTCTGGTTCTTCTTAGGGCTCTGGACCATCCAGGAAGTATCAGGGGAAGGCTCCCTCTCATGGCATTGGTCTCAAGCTGGACCAGTCATTGGCTGGCCTTAATCATCCAATTAATTGGTGCACCTAATGGGTACATCTATCTCCAAACTTTCATTCCTTTCAGGAAGTGGCTCCACCATCTTATGTCTCCTTCACCAAAGATCTAGTACATGAAACACAGCCAATAGGTACTCAATAAATGCTGTTGCAATCTTAAATAAGCATGTGAGCAGTTGGAAACTAAAGTAGGCAGTCTTACCATCTACTGGACAGCAAGGTACCTGCTGCCATCACTGTTATTCCTTTAGTTACTATTATTTCTATGAGTCAACCAAAACCTCTTCCTTACTGATCTTGCCCAGGGATCCAGATACATTCTTATGTCTACATTTCAACTTTCAATCCTTACAAGAGCATGGATACTTCTCAGATTGTATCTCCAGATTTTCTTTTAAATGCAATTCCTTTGAAAGAGTATTAGCCGATTCCTGCTGTATTCTAAGCCTGAGGTTATATGCTGGGGAGAGTATTCAATGACACATAGTCCTGAATTGAGAGAAGTCTCCCTTCTGCTTTGGGGAAAGGGGAGTCCCAGGGTTCCAGAAAGCAGAGTGTGACTAATAACGACATTTCTGATCTTAACTCTGCGCACGGAAAGGCAGTCTCTGTAGTAATAGAGCCGTCACCACACTCCTGTCTTTAGCAGGCAGGACTGGCTAGCGAGGCGCCAGCACATAGGAGAATTCAATCACTGTTTGAAAGGCATCGCCTCATCTTGAACAAGACAGATCGAAGGTGCCCATGTTGGTTCTGCCCTGCACACTTTCCCAGCAGTACTGTTTTCTTCCTTTGGCTTCCACTCCTTGTACAATCCCAGCCGCCTCCTCTTTTCTTCCCAATAAATCTCCTTTTGTTTCTCCAGAGACTTCACTGCCAAACCTGTCAGGAACTCTGCACAAAATAGTGTATTTCTGTCAAGAGTGCCTTGTGAAACGTTAGCTGTCTTTTGAACACTGGAGGCAGCCGAGACTGTGCAGGGACACCCTTGTCCTAATGTCTGTTTACTTCCTTCCTGGCAAGCTGGAAGCCTGCTTATCAAGCCTGTGGATGCAGACAGAGACTGGTGCCGAGCTTGGCTAGGCAGACTGGGCCATGGAGAAGAATTGATGCCTGAGGGTGTTTGATGGGGAGGCAGGGCTTTTTGTGACTAGAGAGTCACTGCCGCTTCAAAGCCCAGGCACCCCACCATGGGAGGGGTGGGGAGGCATGGTGAAAGGTTAAAGATAAACTATTGAATGTCCTCAAGCCAGGTACAGCCCGTCTGTGTCTCCGCTTCCCCATTCCTACAAAGAGAGAGCAGGTGTTCCCCAGGGTGCCTTCAAGCTCTGTCATTCTATCATTTCACAAATTTCCAGCAGCTAAAACTTGTTGAAAATGTAATTCTCTCTTGGATATCCAAAGTCAGTAGGAAAAAAAAAATAGTCTAGGAGGTAATTCAAAGACCCAGAAGGGACATTCTTTTAGGGCAGTAGAAATAACTATAATAATAAAAATCTAGGATCAAAGTACTTTTCTACCTCTTATCTCATTTTATCTCTCAAAATTCTTGGAGAGAAAGCCACAGACACAAGACTTTCTACTTGACCACTGGAGCCACATGTACAGATGTTTAAGATCTGCACAGCCCGAGTGTGACATATCTGAAGAACACTATTATAAGAACTATGGGTGAACTTATGGGATGGTGTGTAGAGAATCCAGGCCCTCCAACCGACATCTGAGGCTATTTACGCATCCAACAGAATCCACAATGCAGCACAATTACCCTAGAACACATAAATACACACTTTCTCTGACCTGACTACATGTTAGGTGACTCTCAAAGTTACCCGCGAGTCACCTTTAGAAACAGGATTCCTATCTGTGCTGCTGAACATGATGCCATTGGCCCAGGTAGGACTGGCAGAAAAGGATGTCTCAGAGACACTGTTACAAATGGCAACTATTCCAGGCCAGAACATGAGTGTTCAAAGTGGGCACATTTCACTTGCTGACCTCTGAAACCTCTTTGGGGCAGAGCTAGGCCAGATCAAGGGCATGCCATCGAGGGGATGGCAGCAGCAGTGTCATTGTCTCTTTATGACACTTCCATATCCTTCTGCCATCCACTCAAAACCAAGTCCAAACATGCAGTGTCTGCAAACCTCATCTAAGGGGCAGAACAGAGTCCTGGGATGAAGCTCCCTCACTATCCCTTTGTCTATATTTTCATTTCTTCACACAGGAGCCATTGAATAGCATTTCACATTGCTGTGAGTGTGTCCATTCACATTCTGCCCAGCAGGTACAGGTCATATATCTATGCAGGCAAATATTCCAACCACAGGCCAGTGTTGCTGGAGCTAATGTGCCTATTCCCAGTTTTTACAAGGCCCTGTATAGGTTGGTGGTGGACATGCTAAATGCCCATGTCTCTTTTCATCCCATCCTCTCCTGCAGATAACAAATGCATCTTCCAAAGACATTGTTTGGATGGTGCTGCTTCCTCCCACAAACACCTTCTACAGCTCCATATTTTCTGTTATAGGGCGTTATAATGTTGACAGAAAAAATACATGTGTTATAACTCCATGGGCAACATGAACACAGTATATTTCCAGGTTTTGCTTCAGTTTTCAGGTGTTGGAAGTGATGTACATTGGGGGAAAGCACAGACAAAGGTGTGTGTGCTCCCAAGTGACATTTCATTCTGGTAAGGAACACCTTCTGCAGGATGCTTTAGACCTGGCCACAGTTTCCTAGGAAACCTGTAATCACAATCTGTTTCTTCTCCTGTTGCTCACTTCCACAGACCATGCCCCATAGTGCTCAGGCTGCCTGGTTACTACTATCTGCATGCCACATCTTCCAAGAAGCCCTTCTTGTATCTCCATGAAAATGGCTCCCTTCTTCTTTTGTGTTCATAGGTCCTGACTAGGGAGACTTTTGTGCTGATAGAACCACATTTTCCACCCTGTATTTCTACAGTTTCAGGATTTTTGATGAAGGGAAATGACAGATGGTGACTGGGCATGTGTATGTGTCTGTCTGTGTAAGTATGTGTGTCCATGACTCTCACTCTCTCTCTTTCCATCTCTTCCCCTCTCTCTCTCCTTCCCTCTCTTTCTCCCTATCTTTCTTGCCATCTGTCTTTCCCTCTCTCTCCATCCTTCTCTCTCCCTCCCCTCATATGTGTGTGTGTGTGTGTGTGTGTGTGTGTGTGTGTGTGTGTGTGTATGTGCATGCAGGTGTCTATCTGTTAATGTGTATTCATGTCCATGCACATGTCTTTGAGTGTGTTTGCGTGCAGTAGGTATCTGTCCAAGTCTGTATGTGAAGGTGTCTGTACATGAGCGTGTATGTATGTGTGTGTGTGTGTGTGTGTGTGTGTGTGTGTGTGTTGTATCTGTCTGTCTGTGTGTCTATCTGTATGCAGACATCTGTGAATGAATGTTTTGATGGATGTTTTCATGCAGGTGTCCATGTGTGCCTACACGTGTGTGTGTGTGTGTGTGTGTGTGTGTGTGTGTGTGTATGTGTGTGTATGTGTGTGTGTGTGTGTTTCTATGTTAAAGTACATGGATTTATCCTTCTATTTGTGGCATATTCATGTGTGTGTGCATATATGTTTGTGTCTTTGTGTTCTCTGCTCCTTAGTCACAGACCCGAGGACCCCCTGTGGCCCATGAGTGAAGTTGGGCATGGATGCTAGGGCACTGACCCCTGGAAGCTCTGCAGTGTTTCCTGGATGGTAGTGAGCACCTCATGTGAACACAGTTTGAGTGTATGTGTCCCAGGTCCCTGGGAGCTGGAGCTTAGATGTGCATGACTTTGGCCTTTTTGCTGTGAGCTGATATGGTCAGTGTTCTCCTGGAGTAGAGTGAGAGGCACCGAGGGCTTGATTATTTGTCTGCTGTAGCAAATTTTTAGGGACCAAGTAGTTCAGAACAAAGGTATTTGTCTTTCACAGTTCTAGAGGCCAACGTTTGATACCTCTTTGGGATTCCAAGGGGAAATATCTGTCTCACAGTCTTCTCTTAGAAGATAGTGTTCTTGGCAATCTTGGTGTCACTGGTTTGCAGTGGCCTAACTGGAATCTGCCTCCATTGTCATGTGAGGCCCTTCTATTTCCCCACCTGTATGTTCTCAGGCATTCTACTCTCTGCGTCTATCACATCTTTATTTTTTTTTTTATTTTTATTTTATTTTTTTAATAAGGATTAGATTAGACTGGATTGGAGATTCATCTTCTCTAGTCTGCCTTCATTTTGACAACTTGCATAGGAAATAACCTTACTTCCAGATTTGGCCGTAGCCTGAGGGACAAGCCTCAGGACTTCACCATGTCCCTAACACCAGGGTTGCAGCCCTGCTGCTGAAATCAGGTATGACACAATTTAGATTCTGGTCACTATGTCAGGGCTCATCACTGGTCCCACCTCCTGTGACTGTCATTGCTACTTCCAGGGGATGCAAATTAGGCCTTAAGTAGAAGCCACCCTCTGCTCTAAGTACACTTCACATGTGCTAATCCTTCCAATCTCATTAACATCTGTTTGACAGGTGTGATTCTTGCTCCCACTTTATAGATGAACCACGTAGTCAAGGTGAAACTGTGTGTTCCAAATTACAAATTGTAAGTAGCTATGAAGGATTGGCTTCCAAGTCATCTGTCTCTAGAGTCTTTGGGTCTAAGCAGTTTGCTGAGCTCCTCAGGTTAGTCTGTGAACACATTAAAAACTCTCCTACTACCCTTTAGAATACTCAAGGACAGCAGCTGATGTGGACCAGGGCTTCACTGTGAAGTGTGGCCCTGTTGAAATTTGAGTGGCAGCATTAACATCCCAGTTTTGTAGACACAGAAGTCTGATTGAGACAAACAATATTGTTCTTCATATACATTATTGTTTTTTTATAAGCCTATCATTATCTAGCAAGTCCTAAGCACAGCCAGAAGGTTTCCTTAGTCTTTAAGATCTCCACTGTATGCCTTGAAGGAAATCAAAGTTCCTTTTGACACTTATAAGGGCTTTCCAAGGCTTCCTCTTGCCTAGGTCACCTCTGGTTCCCTTTCCTTTTCTGAAGAGATACCCCAGTTCACTTGTTTGCTATCACCATTTCCTCTGGTGAGCTTTTCTAACACAGAGGGTATTCCACATGGGAGCCCTTTATCCACACCAAGACTTTTGCAGCATGAACTATTCCTATACCAAGCCTTTTTCACAGTGAACCTTTCCTACAGCAAGCCTTTTCCACACTGATCTTTTCCCACCTAAGCCCCTTGTTGCAGGAATCTTAAAAGTTCTTATTAATAAAATCAAACCCGCAGTGAGTTATTGGGGTCCATGCTGGTAGATCAGAGAGACAGAACAAGCCACAGCTAACCTCACTGGTCAACTTCTCAGCTGGTCTTGTTTCCTCAGACTGGAAGCTTCTGTGTCCTCCTCCCAATGGCTCTCAGCTGAACTGTTGCTGGAAAGCCTGAAGCTTAACCAGCCACATGCTTAACCAGCCAAATGCTTCTAGTTTCTAGTCCTCACACCTTATATATCTTTCTGCTTTCTACCACCACTCTCTGGGATTAAAGGCTGGCTTTCTGGGATTAAAGGCATGTGTCACCATGCTTGGCTTTTTCCAATGTGGCCTTGAACTCACAGAGATCCAGAGGGATTTCTATCTCTGGAATGCTAGGATTAAAGGTGTGTGCTATCACTGCCTAACTAGTGGCTTTTCTGTTCTCTGACCCCAGATAAGTTTATTAAGGTACACGATATTTTGGGGAACACAATATCACCACAGCCCCTTGCTACACTGAGCCTTTACCACATTTTCTTATATCTGTTTCTACCTTCTTGAATAATAAGTCAACAGTATGGCAGCCCAAAGTTTTTAGGATGCCCATTAGGAGGACTATGTTGCAGGATGCAACCAACATTAAATTAAGAGTGAATATTAGCTATTCAATTTCTGGAAATCCTCTTGGTTAGAAGGGTCAGACACTGTTTTTCCAGAGACCATGTTGACACCATAATTATGACTTTCCATTTGGTTTTCTCCTGCCCAAGTTCGTCTTAATACTCATATTCTGCTTATTCCTTTTCACAAACCTTTCCTGTCCACAATAAATATTCAAACTATTGAATTGTTTCTTGTCCACTTCTTACATGGCAAATATCTTACTAACGTTCTACCTCTCTGTTAGACAGAGGGAAGGGTAGAGTCATCTAATATTAAAAGGGGCCTATCTAGGTATTTTGTTTTGTTGCTGAACATTTTAGAGAAAGTCTTACCTCTTCTCAGAGGCAGGGATATGGATTCACCTGGTTAATATTATTTTTCCTTTACTACCTTTAGAGGAATTGGACATTTCTGACAGGCTATATGTAAGCTCCCTCAGAGCGTAGACCCTGCCAGTCACTTATTTGATCTTTTTGGCACTTAACACACAGAGTTAATGCTCTGTCAGTGTTGATTAATTGATGGAACCACACTGAGACCTGCTTTCCAGGATGGATGACAGGATTGTAGATCAACACTGATTTATGTCCCACTATGTGCTATTCAATACGTTTGATACACATTTCCTTATCTGAATATTAAGTTCTTATAGATGAGATTATATTCTTACAGAAAAAAACCCCCAACCAACAAACATAATTCAAGGGCCTAAAGTACTTGTTTTCTCCAGGTATGTGGTATTCAGGTGTGTGAATAAGAAATACAGGAGTTTGGGGGGTAATCTTTTGCTGAGGAATCTACCAAAGGACTCTATTTTTAAGCTGCTGGACCTCTGGGATTCCCATTTGTTTGTGAATGATGGATGTGATGTTCTGCTTTCTTTCTTTCTTTCTTTCTTTCTTTCTTTCTTTCTTTCTTTCTTTCTTTCTTTCTTTCTTTCTTTCTTTCTTTCTTTCTTCCTTCCTTCCTTCCTTCCTTCCTTCCTTCCTTCCTTCCTTCCTTCCTTCCTACCTTTTGGTGGTTTTTTTTTTTTTTTTTTTTTTCCGAGACAGGGTTTCTCTGTGTAACAGCTCTGGCTGTCCTGAAACTCACTTTGTACACCAGGCTGGCCTTGAATTCACTGAGATTTGCCTGCCTCTGCCTCCCAAGTGCTGGGATTAAAGGTGTGTGCCACCACCTGGTCCTTTTGTTTTTGAGATAGGTTTTCATGTATCCCAAGCTGAGCTCATTGAGCTACTTGATATGTAGCTAAGGATGACCTTGAACTTCTGGTTTTCCTATATCTGCTTCCCAAGTGCTAGGCAAGCATATCACAGTCAGTTAATGTGGATATGTGGATGAAATTTGAGGCTTCATACATAAGCTGTAAGTTTACTGACAGAGCTATGTCCCCAATAATAGTTTTTCAGTCCTGGAATACCTGTCCTTATCCACACTGGTGGTCCTGTCAATGACACTTTATGGCTGTGTCCATGGTACTGATTTCTGATTCTATCTGCAGCCCAGAGATGCTTGTGTAAATGATAAGCTTTCAGGATGCTTGTGGGGATAGCTTTTGGTTTTGCTTTTCCAGTCCAGTACTGATGTAGAAGCTATTATGACTGAGGTGCTGGGCCCTCTTCCACTCATCCTACATCATTCATCAGGGCATGTTTCTGGCGAGAAAGATCTTGGTGACTTCTTGTGACCCAGGACAACAGGCTGTAGCAGAACCAATGACCTTTCTCTGGTTGCAATGTCAGTGCTTATCAGTGCTCATAGAGACCTCTTCATTGTTACTGAAGGGAACATCATCCATTTAGTTATGCAACCAGAAGCCTGGGATTTATTCTTTGCATTTGCCCTTTTATTTCACACCCTATTGAATCCCCAGGATCCAGGGGGGCTTTGCTATGTCCAGCGTGGGATCTGTGGGAAAAAATACTACATACACTATGTTCTTATGTCGGTTAACTTTATTCCTCTAAGACAAAATTCTATCCATTCAGCTATAGCTTCACCAGGCATTCAAGCATATCCGTCTACTTTATTTCTCTGTGATGAAATCCTGTCTCCATAACTGCAGTTCCGTCCAGCTCCCTAGCTCATAGTCCAACTAACGACTAACATCTATGCTTTCAGCTTCATCTTCGTCCTCTGTATCCTCTTTCTCCATCTCTGCTACTCTCTAATCCTGGCACTCAGAAAACTTTATTCATCTGCTAACCCTCTATGGAACCTCTGTCGTCTTCTCTTCTCTCTTGTCATGCGGTTCTGTTTTTTTTCTATAGAATATACTTGCTGTTTCTTTCCCTGGGCCCCTCCTTCCCAGCCTCCTCGGAATGTTGTTTTATCTCTTACCTTGATATGTAAAAACCTCTTTGTTCTCAGTCAAAATGCTCTGGAGAACCACTAAGCCTCCTCAAGGTGAGGGGATGGTCTGAACTTCATTAGCACAGGAAAGCTGTCTCCCTCCAGCTTGTCTCTCAAGCTCAGCAGCGCAGTTAGTAACTTAGTAGGTTCAGCAGGTCTGGGGAGCTGAACTGTTTACCAATAGGTCTGGGTACACAAGGATTTCATAGCAGAAGACAGCTGGAATATTAAAGGTTGGGTAACACCAAATATTCATAGTAAATGGCTTTGCCTTTTGACAGACCCTTGGCTGGTCAAAGTTCAGCTTTAATACACAGCTGAATCTCTATGATATATTCTTGCAGCCTGCAAGAACACCCCAACACTTCTCCAAGTCCCGCCAATCATACTTCAATATATTGCAACCCCACATCTCTGCAAGCTCTATCACTACTATGTCATAAGAACCTTAATATTTTGCTTAGCTGGTTTCATTAGCCTCTTTTCTAGTTCCCCAAAATTCATTTGATCCAATCTAAACTACCCTCTGTAGTACAGTGTAGAACACTTAAATGCACAAAATTAATCTCATAATAGCTTGGTTAAAATTCTTCAACATGTTTCCACTGTTTTGGGACACATATCGCATTATTTAGAAGGTATTTGAGTCCATGACCAAAGAGTAGGAAACATGAAGAAAGTCCAGGACCCCTTACCAGAATGATGTTTTGAATGAGTGGGTTCTGGTGTCAAGGTAGAGGACTGGACAAAGAGATTTGAATTTGTAAATTGTCTGCATACTCCCAAAGTGTTCTGTGACAGATGCTCCCTTACCATAAATGCCACACTGCAAATGTGTGTGTGTGTGTGTGTGTACGTGCATGTGCACGTGTGTGTGTGTGTGTGTGTGTGTGTGTGTGTGTGTGTGTGTGTATGTTCATATTAGGAGATGGCCCATGATCTCACCACTTGGGTTGTTTCTTGATCTGCTATTTCAGTGTATCCAGTCACTGCACATTTTATGTGCTCCTTGTTTCTTCATAGACTGATTGTTGTACTGACACTTATTAAACACCTACTATATACCATCTTTCACAGAGATCTGATTTCATGCCCATGATCCTGAAATGTGAGTGACACTCAGTCCGTTCTATATGGTAAGGAAAAAAAGACCAGAAATTCAGAAACTTCTGTGTAGTTATACAATCAAAAAGTAAAGGGAATAATATCATAGGCCATGACTGTTGGGATGTAAAGGATACAGTATTTTTTTCATGTTGATAGAGCTCATCTCTTGATTCTGGAGTTTTGTCTGAATCTTTTCCTCATGCCAGCTTTACTCAAGGCAGAGCTCAGACACTGCCTTGGGTTGGCCAGGCTCTATGAACTTGTACCTTGAAGGTTAAGAATTCAGACTCTGTCATCAGACACTTGTGAGATGCAGTCCAGATTTGTTGAGGGACTTTAGACAAATGGCTCATTTTTCTGAGCAATTTTCTCAGAGAGCTGCATTGGAGATTAATATATATGAACTTAGTAAAGTGTCTGTCATGTAGCAAGTCCTCAGTAAACAATGACTACTTGTGCCATTATTTATCTATTCAGCCAGCGTGATGGACAACACCCAGCTAGACATAGTATCCATTCTCATCCTTCTTTAGTCCTGCATTCTGATGCACTTCTACTTATTCCTCACAGGCTGTGATCTTCACTGGGGCCTGTGCTGCATATGGAATGGGGATCTTTCCCTCCCTGAGGACTGGAACAGAACCGCTGCTCTTGCTTATCATTAGGAAGCATCTGATCTTTGGTGAAATATCACCCTCGTGAACAAACACAGCACAGCATTTGACCTTTCTCCACGAGCGCTAGTTTTGGCTTTCCTGCAAATTACAAGGAAGGAAGCAGATTCCAGGAGTAGGAGACCTGAATCAGAAGAATGTTTCCCAGGGGTTACCAGATGGATGTTTGAGTGGTGAGTTCCTGGGGCCGAGAACCACAGTTCAGGCAGATTTAAGGCTGCAGATTAATATGCCAGATCCTAGAATTCTGACAGGGGGAAACAAAATTCCTCAACGGCTGTAGATAAAAAAGAAGGGAGATGAGGCTGGCAGTGCAGGTGCCAAGGGTTAAGCAGGGCCTCGGCTGCTGTGGCCTTGGCCACCATACTCTGGTATCCCCCAAGTGCCCTGTGCAGCAATAGCAGTAGTTGGCATCCGTCAGACAGAACGCAGATTGCACAGCCGCCTGAGTTTTCTTAGGTTAGTGTCAGGTGGTATTTTGAGCCCTTGGAGTTAGCACTGCTAACTCTGGAGACGTAAGGTCTCAATATGACTTGTGATCAGAAACTGTACACGATGGGGGTGGGAGTCTCCAGAAGGAAGAAAAGTGAGTCTGAGGCTCTGGGGAGGTGGCTCAACAACCAAGAGAGAACTGCTCTTGAAATGGACCTGAGTGTGCTTCCTAGCACATCTCACAACTCTCTGGAAATCCCGATTCAGTGGAACCAATGCCTTGTGGGGCCTCTGCGAGTCCTTGCACCTATGTGTACATGCACACAGATGCACACACATGTAGTAATCAGAAATAAAATAAAATCTCTCTTAAATAGTGAATCTACACAGGAAAAAACTGAATTTGTGGGGGGGGGGATGGAGGGGTGCAAAGCCCAGTGCTAATCTCATCTGCATGAAGCTATTTGCTCTTATAGGCTGTACTTGTTTCCACTCACAGGGCAAGCAATCACTTCTCTCTGTCTTTAGAGGACTCTGCAGAAGAAGGGATCATTATGCAAGGAGCTGTTTTTGCATGGCTGCCTTCACTTTCGAGCATTTACTGAGACCTTTGCTGATGACAGGGCACCCAGAAACAAGCTAAATAAGGTCATGTCCCAGGAAGATAGATCTCACAGTCTGCAAGAGGGGCTGAGATGGGGACAGAGGTGAAGAGAAGAGATACAAAGTAGCAGAGACAAGCATAAAGCTACCAGTCACATTGTTCTCCTTGCTTCCTGAGTACTGAATAAACAGTGTTGAGAATCTGCAGGAGCAAGAATGAGGAACAAGAAGCCAGCAAGGAGCAGAAAACCACTGTTCATTTCCACCCCATGGTGCAAATCCAGATTCCAGGGTAACCAAGGCAGAGGGAGCTTTTGAAAGGCAGCTTGCGATTGGACTGTGGAAAGCATGGGGCTGCCTTCTGAAGATGGGAAGGAATTATTAAAGCTTTGCCCTCCTGTTCTTTGACCATTCAACGGGGTGGTATTTCACCATCTGTGTTGGAGGAGTGGCAAGGCCAGAGGCAGGAGGCTGAGTTCAGCCTTTACAGCAGGATGGGAGAGCTGCAAATTAGTATCTCAGAGTCCACCTATTTCTGTAGTCAGAAACTGGGGGCTTGTAGGTAGATGGGCTAGGGATATAGCTAGTCATTAGTGTGGAGGAAATTAGGAATGATCAGAAATGGGAATAGGTCCGGTAGGATGTATCTTCAATCCTGGAGCTACCAGGAGCCTGCCTCTCCCATCCCCTTGATTTCACTCTTTATTTGCAGCCAAGGTCTCAGATTCTGCAGATGCATCTAGAATAAACAAGCACAAAAATCAATGCAAACTGGCAAAGTGGAGATGGCAGGAGATCCCCATTAATTCCTTCTTCAATGGGCAGAAGGGTCAGATAGGAGGCAGAATGTGTTACAGAAACAACTAGGGTCTTAGCTACACACTGGTTTATCCATGAACTATATAGTTTCTAGGGGTCTGTAAATGAGGTGGTTATCAAATTCTAATAGTATAAGGGTTATGATGTTCTGAGAAAAATATCCATATATTGCTCAATCAGCAGTAGCTTCATTTTCTAGTGACTTCAACAAGGCCAGTGACAAGTTCTTGCCACTATGATACCATAACACCAGTGTCTTTTCTCCAATTTTCATTAACTCAAGAGGTTACTCTGTTAGCTTTCACTTCTCTTGGTAGAGGTCATCCATCATTCACACTTTAGTATGACTGAATCTGAATTACTGGGTGTTCCAGTGGGAATTTTCTTTACAGGTGATTCAAGATAATCTTCTTATTTTATTACTGGGAATCCTGAAGTCTGGAAAGGTCAAGGCAGTGGTTGAAAATCAGGAGTTGAACTCAAGTCTCCTGCATGCTATGTTGTTATCCATCCAACATTTATATTAAAAAATATTTATTTTATTGTTTTGAGCTCAGGCAGATTCTAGAAGGTGAGATGGGAAGGAAAAATGGCTGAGAAGAGAAAGATACACATCAGAGAAATGAAGCATTTTTGTCACAATTTTGAGGCTTTTTCTTGGGATTGGGAGCCCCAAGGACTTCAGTATTGTAGACAGGCTCTTCCTCAGATAAGGGGATGATTTTGAGGCTTTTGCACAGCTGTTTGAGAAGAGGAAGGTGACAGATGAAGAGCTCTGGCAAACTGCCCTCACATTCTGAACTTGTGTGATTCTATCAGTGTAACGGGCATATCTCTTACCACACATCTAGGCTTCATACAAGCTGTGAGATCTCCTGCTGCTCCACTAGCTTAAGGATGTAGGAAGCTGTTGGGTCCAGGAAACACTGGGACTTCAGTCCTAATAGGATCTCCCCCAGTTTAAAGGTATGCTCAGGTAGAGTGCTTCTACCTCCTTATCAATGAATGTTACTCATTGATGAGTCTCTGAGCATTTTGTACTTGATCTCTGCATTTTGGCCCCCTTAAAGAACTGAAACCACAGTATCTTACCAAGGATGATATGTCTGTGGTTACTATAGTTATCTTCTGTGTGTGCCAGGGCAGTGCATGCTCTTACTCTCTTCACCTTATTTCCAGAACAATACTCTTTATGCCCACATGGCATTCTGGTACTCAAGAGAACAGCTCACATAGTAACCGGGGCCACTTTGTTCCTGATCAGGTCACAGCTATCCTTACATAGTACAGCTTTGTAATAGGTTACATTTCCCCTTTGGGTTGTGCCTAGAGTCTCTCTTCCCTTAGCCAGCATAACCAAGACTGCTCAGTGTTATACTGTCATGTGTGAATTGTGAAGGCAGACTACCTGAGTTCAAGGCTCCTGTTTCAAACAAGAAATGGCTTCACAAAAGGTTCATATATCTTTAACCTCAGGTGGAGTGTTACTGAGACATGATTGGGTCATCAAAGAAAGAGCACTAACTCCATCAATGGGTTTATCCATTGATGAGTTCATACTAACTGGGCTATTAGGAGGCAGGTCACTGGAAGACAGTCTTTCCCCATGTCTTCCTTCTGTATTTTGTTATTGTTATTATAAAATGAGTAACTCTGTCTACAATGTTCTTCCACCATGATACTTTCATCTCTCTTCAGCCTAAAGTCATAGAGTTAGCCTATCAACCCTGGACTGAAACTTAGGATGCTGTGTCCCCAAACAAATCTTTCTTCTTTTGTAGTTGTCTGTGTTGGGCATTTCATCACAGTGATGCAGAGTGACTAACAAAACAGCCATCTTTCTACACACAAGCTTTGTGATCTTGGGCAGGTCATGTAAACTCTCTGGTCCTTTGCTTCTCTACTTCATTTAGTTTCCTTTTGTGTTTAGGGAAGCAGGATTTCCATGGATCCAAAATTGTTATTTATCCCAGGGTGTCCTTCAATATACTGACAATATATCTACCTCAGCTCCTTGGATGCTAAGATCACAGGAGTGTACCACTGCTACCAGCTTCATGGCACACATATCTCTTGTGTTCATTCTTGTTGTCACTCAGAACATATTGAATCGGTTTCTATAGTCTTCAGGTCACATTATATTCCTTCTTTTGCTTTCTAAGCCCTCCATAGCCTCCTTATTAGTTAAAGGGAGGATCATGCTTGGCCTGTCTTTGGGTTCTGAGACAAGTATGCTGTTTTCACTGTCAGACACCTGCCCAGTGAATGAATGGAATGTACTGACTTCAGAATTAGGCCACAAGATCTCCCAGGCTCCTTTCTCACTGGCATCACTTGAGAATTTGTAGTTCGCAGACTGGAAAAAATGATGGGATTCAGTGCCATGTAGCCAACATTATTGCATACTTGCTGGGCCCCAGGCCCTGTCCTAAGCCCTGGAAACACAATAATGTCTCTGTTCTCAGAGTTCACATTTGGATAGGACAGAGATGTGAGATGGGGCATGCTTAGTGCCTAATGAGAGGGACAGAGATGATGCCAATGATATAGAGAAAGGCTGTGGCCTTATCTTCTTTGTGGAGGGGGGTCAGAGATGAATCCATAAAGGAGACACATGAGCTGAGCTCTGAAGAGGGGCAGAGAATGGAGATGGAGGCAGGGAGCACCAGTTCAGCTTTCAGGAATTATTTTGATCCACTGTGGCTATAATAATTAAATCTATTTCTTCATCACACAAAATTACTCTTAGTCTTTTACATCATCTAGAAAAATCACTTAAAATACATTTCCATGAGAAATGAGTTTGGTAGGAGTTAAAATATGATGTCATAAAGAAATGTAACACATCTCATAGGCAAATTGAACTTTTAGATTCAAAAGTCAAACAAGGTGTGTTATTGAGAACTTCTCAGGGCCTTTTGGGTACTGATGAGGATATAGAGCAAGGAATATTCTCCAAGCTTTCCGGGCCTTGGAATCATTGTGTTCTGAGTTTCACATTTCTGTAAGTACCTATGGCCATCCTCTCTCTGCATTGTTAGGGCAGGTGTCCATAGGCAGGAAGGGAAAAAAAAACACAAAAGGTCTCTGTATGGGACAAAGTAGCAGACTCCAGACCCCATTTCCCAGCTAACACTACAAGAAGCACAGAGCCCAAACTCATTATCTTGCTTTGTGGTGACCCTGGGACTCTCACAAAGATGTGTCAATCATCTCTCTGCTATTTTACCACATACCATTCTCATGTTGCTTTCACAGAAAATAAGAGGGAGACTTAAATGAGCAATGGATTTACATAAGGTTATATTGAGAGCCACTGATAGCAAAAGTCCGTGAGAGTATACAGCAGTGACAACTAGAGTTCAGAAGGTCAACCTATCAGAGCTAAGGGCTCTATTAGAGGAAACCATCATGCAAGGCATTATGGAATTATTGCCTTTTCAATGAACTGTTTCTTGTTGTAAACTTCTTGTGCAATAACAGCTATGATTCTCCCCATTTACCATGCATCTCCATGTAATGTGTACATGTAATCTCATGATGGCATCTCAATCTTGGGCACTACTTTCCCTATACATTTGGGGTAATTGGACAACTGTCCCCAGCTGTGTTTATTTTTCATTAACATGTGTCTGGCCAGGGCCATTCTCTGGACAAAAGTATTTCAGCAAAGATACCCTTTTCCAAGGACAAAACTGCACATAGATAAACATTAGCTCATCTCACCCACAGATAGAGAAAAGAACCCCTAACAATTAAATCCTAAACTCCTTACCTTCACTCAGGTTATTTACACAAGACCCTAACTTAAGAGATTTACTGCTCACATTCCTGGGATGAAGTTTTAGCCATTTGCTAGTTACTGAGTTAAGGCAGTTACTTCCCACTGACCCAAGGAGATTGCCTTTAAGACCAGATAGATGATAGGTGCCAAGCTTCTTTCTTGTGCAAATTAAGTTTTAATTCCTCCTCAGCCAGGTGCTATTCCTAGATTTTCTCCTCAGCAATTACTCTGAGTGAAAGTGCTTTTACTAACCAAATACTACATGCTCTGACATAGGTTGCTTAGCCACCTAGCATACGTCCCCCTCCCTATCAGAAAGCAGCTGCAGCCGGGATGAGTGGGAAAAGCAGCACCAAAGACAGTTTACTTTCTTGTGACTTACTGACCCCTAACATTCTACCTAGCCATTTCTAGATCATAGTTTGAGCACATAAATTTCCTAATTAATCTTAGCCTTTAGTTGACCCTACCAGAGAACTCCCCTTTAGTCACTCCCCCTTTTTGGTTGTAATTGGAAGATGACAATTATTGCTTTATGTGTGGGTCCTTATCACCTTTCTCTGTGACCCTGAAAACTTCAAGCCTCACATTGCTTTACCAAAGAATTACTGTTTGGGTATATATATACTGGTTCTCTGAGAGCACTGGGGAGAATTGATTGAGAAGAACAAAGATGAGGACAGAGATGGAAAGAACTAGGGAGAATGATGGGAGAACAGCAGAAGGGACTGAGAGCAGGAGGGACTGAGAGGAGCTAAGTATGAGAACAGAAAAGAAACGGTGTAGATAGCATTTACTTAGAAGAATAAAGCGAATGGACTAAAGAACTCAGTGTGCTTACATTCGTTGACTATCCCTCAGATTAGAACCCTCAGCTGGTTGTTAGACTCTTCCATGGACCCTGGGAGCAAACAATATAGGCTGGACCTATTATTGTTTGCATTAAGGTGACATAGGCTGAAAGCTAAAGGGTTGGGGTTTGCACTACACCTGCCTATGCCCACTGTCCACAGAGTGGCTCTAGGTTGCTTCTTTCAAAAGCATCTAAGGTCACAGCCCTGGGTTCCATGCTTCTACATCTGGTATGTTCCTTTTCCACTTGATGATGAGGTCCAACCTCCCAGGACTGTCGGTTTTACATCTTGCACAGGGGCCTGGAATGACTGTCCACATTTCCACCTACTGTACTTCCTTTGCATCCCTATCACCTTGAGAGAAGAACTGTCCTCATTATAGTGGCCTTGAACCCTCTGCCTCCTAGCCATGACCAGGATGGATGGTGCCAGAGGAAGGTATCAATGCACTAAATTATCAGGCAGATTATAGCTCAATTTGCCTAGAAAGTGTGTGTGTGTGTGTGTGTGTGTGTGTGTGTGTGTGTGTGTGTGTGTGTGTGTGATTTCTCTAAATTCTTCCTTGATTTCTGCAATGACAGAGGCTGTTTTTAAACTGTATGTGTTGCTATCTTTTAGCATTCTGTCTGGCTTGCTGGATATTTTACTGAATGTTTTCAAACATTATACTCTTTTTCACCAGACATGGGAATGGAGAGATCAAACCTTCCGGCATGTGATGGGTAGGCAGTCAAGGGAGCAGATTTACCTACAGATTCTCAGAGAAGGGTGGGGCCTCCTGTTGCTCTCCTCTTACTGCTGTGCGACCTTGGCCATGGCACTTTACCTGTTTGTGCTATCATCCTATGATAAGGGTTACTATGCTGGATGAGTTACTATAGACAAAGCAGCAAGAAAACAACAAGTGCTTGGTAAACCTCAGCAAGCACAATTTTAACAGTTCTACTCACTGGGAACTTGCTGTGTACTCTGTATATATCAACTTATTAATTTTGGTAGATGGTTAAAAAAATCTACATGTTGACCCTATGTGACAGAGGAAGAAAATGAGTCTCAGAGAATAACACCACACGGCTTGGCAGAGAAGATCAAAAACAACCTGGCCAGTGAGAGGGCTCTGCCAGAAAAAGTACTTGCCATCACACCTGATCACCCGAGTTCCATCTGGGAGTCATACAGTGCCAGAAACAAGCCACTTCTGAATGTTGTCCTTTGACCTCTGCATGTACTCCATGGCATGATCATCTGTCACCCCAAATAAGTAAATATATTTAAAAATGAAAAGAAAATTGAACTCAAGTCTTTCAGACCACAGTGTCTATGCATCTTCTGCCTCCTAGATTTATTGAGCATATTTGAGTAAATGCCTTCTGTTCTCTATAAAAATCTGGGGCTCTCAAGAGCAGGTTCCTACTCTTGTTCATCTTTGTACCCCATAAACTGTGTACAGAATATAGTGATGTAGACATTTGTGGGGAAAGTGAATAGACTCCAGGAAACAGCAAGCTAACATTTATTGAGCCCCTACTGTGTGCCAGACAGGGAGTCAAACATCTCTTTAAAGTTCCTGGCAGGTATTATCTTTGTTTTACAGCTCAGAGAGCAGCAGAGGACTCACTTAGTTCCCAAGTTAAGAAAGGAGATTAGATGCTAGATGACCTTTTAATGGCCTTTGCAAAGATACACTTAAAAGAAAATGGAATTTTAATGCTGTAAAGAATTGCAGAGAGGCAAAGATGATGCCCTTAACCTTCTCTGTCTAGCAGAAGGCAATTCAGGGGCAGGAGGGAGGATTAGAGAGAACTTTTTCTTTGGCTCTAACACCTTCTAGCTGTGTAGACATTGGGCTTGCTCTTCGGCATCTTCAAGGTATATTGTGGTATGAAGGTGAAATGTCCCTTATAGGTTCATGTGTTTGAACTTGATCCCAAGCTGGTTTTGGTGCTATTTAGAAAAGTAGTGATCATTTAGGAGGTGGAACCTTGATGGAGGATGTGGGTCACTGGGGTTTGGCCCCTTTCCTGTTCACTCTACTTTCTAGTTGTGGGCACAAAGCAATGTGATGGTTGACTTCCTATTAATATGACGCTCTGCCATATATTCTCTGCCATGATGGAATGGTACTATTGTGCTTCAAGCCAGAATAGAATCTTCCTCCCTTAAACTGATTCTTGACAGGTTATTTTGTCACAAAGAATAATAGTAACTAAAACAGTCTCTGTGGGAAAAAGGCATTCCAAGCAGAAAACATATGGAGGAAGTTGGGTATGGAAGAACCCAGAATGGTAAGAATGGATGAATCAAGGCGCCTGTGGTGGGTGGGATGGTACAAGATGTGAATGGAAGAGTTAGGTTGAGGGGCCTGGTGAGGTTGTCCAGTCACTGTGAATCTCAGCTTAGTAGGCAGGTTTCTTTCTTCACAAATGGGAGGCATTCAGGAGTGTCATGCAAGCCAAGAGGTTATGCTGCCTTTCCATATAAAGCTTGCTCATGGCTTGAAAAAATAGAATGATATCAAGATGTGGAATTTATTCTGTATAGGTTGCAGAACTAAGATTTCCCCTTAAATGAATGTAGAATGTAAAGGCAAGAGGACACTTTAAGGTGACTCCAAGGTCTTGGGCAGTTGGGTGAGATGTCAACTTGTGAAGGAGGGCTATTGGAGTTGATGGTTCTGTTGAGAAGATGCTGAGTTCCAGATCCTGTAAACATCCATGTAGAGATGCTGACAGGGCAGTAAATGGTAAAGCATGTCTGGGTGATATACAATGGAGAGTCACAAAAGGACACCTAAACCCTTGAGTAAGTAAGGCCTAAGAGTGAGGCTAAGGAAGCCCACAGCTTGGCATGATGCATATGAAGTTTGAGATGAGTGAAGGATCCAGCAGAGGAGACTGCAGCCATGACTAATAATAAATATGGGTGGAACACAGTAAGAAGGTTATGGATACTTGGAAGAGGAATTGTCTCATCAGGGGAATCAGCCATGTAGAATCCAATCAATGATCAGGTGAGAATACAAGGTTCACTATTGTTTTAGGTGGAAATGAACCCCAAAATGACATTGATATGAGCTGTCTTCAAGGACTGTTCTGACTAGACTGGAAAATAGAAGTTTGCTTAGAATGGGGTGAAATTAGGGTAGGCAGTGAGAATTTGGGTGTAGCAAGGTCATTTGGTGAGAAATACAGTAATACCTGAAAGGATCTGTTGACTGAAGATTTTTATAAATCTAGGTGATATAATGACCTGTGTAATCCATTGTGTGCAAGAAATTAATCTATCAGTAAAACTCATAGTGCCTGAAGTTGGCATATTGCCAATTGCCTGGTAAGGGCCACCCTCCTCCTCTTTCTTCATCCTCTCCATTTCTTCCTTTGGTATTCAAGGATCAAGCATCTACTGTGCTGGGGTAGTGGTGGTGTCACTGTTACAGTAGCTATTACCACTGATTGATCATCTGTAGCTAGAAATGTCCATGTTTTGGCTCCCCAGAGGATTCACAGGTCTGGACAGCTAAGATTAGCCAAGAAGTAGTGAGTGGAAGTGATGTATGGCATGCTCAGACTGCAACCCTTAGTCACCAGCATGAGACCCTCTGGAACAGTCCCCTTGGGGTATGATGATAAGAGCAGACATCACGACAGCACTTTCACCAGCCTGAGCTACTATGAGCATGAAGGAGACTAGAACAGTTCTCCTCAAACAATGTATCTTTGGGGATGGTAATTTCTGTAGCAGATTTTCATTTCTTTTGACTGAATCTTTTATCCTGGCAATAGAGACCGAGTTGTTCTTACATAAACAGTGCATTCTCCAGCAGGGAGCCCTGCAGGACTACAGGTATGATGGGTGCTAGTACAGGGAGAAATGTAGGTGCTCTTTGAATGGGAACCTGATAGGGGGACCTCACATATGCTTTGTTTAGGAGAATTTCACTGAGGAGGGTATGACTGGGCTGTAACTCAAGGACTGAGAGACAGCCAAGTAAGTGAGAAGCTGGGCTGAGGAACTAAAATTGAGGGAGTTGATGTACCTAGTCTTGTTCTCAGATGAAGTGAAGACTATGCTTGAGATTGTAGAGCTTGAAAGAAAGAGCTAAAAGGTAAGTGAGTAGAAATAAGTGAGGCTTAGGTGAGAAAAGGAATTTTTATTCTAGGCATTATGTTGTTTATCTTTGCATTAGAACTGGGTCTAGAATCTCCCAGGGATATGGGCTGGAGTGGGTCCTCCTCCCAACAAAGGTACATGCTGAAGTCCTAAATCTCTAGTATGAATGCTTTTATAAGTAGAACCTTTAGTGAAGTAATTACATTGCAGTAGGTTTGCTTGAGAGGGCCATAATCCTATGTGATGGGTGCCCTTCTAGATCATGTGAGATCATAGAGAAAGACAGCTTTGTATGAGCCCAGGAGATAGATTTAAAGTTCAGGCCATATTTGGATGCTTTGGTCATGAACATTCAACTTCCAGAATTGTGTAGGAAAAGAAACATATTTCTGGTGCTTAGGTCATTCTCTGTGGTATTTTGTTATTGTGGCCCTTGCAAATGATTTATTCAGTTTCTGCCATATTTCTAGGTTTAGCCATCTGGACATTCTACAGAGAGTACTGTTGGTGTCAACTTGCAAAAGGTCTCAGGGTTTCTGAGTGGAGGGGAGGGGATCCAAGATGCTGTGGCTCTAGATACAGATTAGTGTGCTATGCACTTGGGTCTTTTGGGCTTGGTCTATTCTTAGTTGATTGTCACCCAAGACCCTGTGGCCAGAAGTCAGACATCATCATGCCCATTCTCAGTCTGACAGCTTAGAGTAAGCCAAAGATTTGAACTTCACTTCCTTTTGTTTTGGAATCCTGAGAGATGTTTGCACAAAGATCAATAGGTAAATATGAAGTGAGTTTTGACATTTTGCAAAGTGAAGGATACCTCCCTACCTCCACAACCTAATATAAAAAGATGATGTTAGAGCTGATGAACACAGAGTGGCTGGCATGGGAAGCGTGGGTGAGTCCCTTACCCCACAGTGCCTTAGAACTTTGTTCTCAACAAAATTCATAACCTCAAAGCTGGTGGCTGGATGCTACCTCAATCATTGGAAGACAGGTTGGTTAGAAGTACTGATATCCTTGCCTGGGGGTATTAACTATAGCCAGGCTGCCACATAGAAGCTAAGACTAGAGAGGAGATGAGTGGGAATGAGGTACCTTAAAGATCCTTGTTATTCATAATTCCATTAATCAGGAAGTAGACTAAATGGAAGACAAGGTCCTACATAGAGCCTAAGCCTTTAACACTCTGGGCCCACCCTGCTCAGGAGGGCTTTATGGCCCAGAACTTTAGGCACTGTAGGAGGGACACCTCTTCCCATGGTTAGAGGGAGGAAAGAGTGTTAGAAGCTTATGCTGATCATAATAACTTCCTAAAAGCTTCAACAGGTGCCTATCTGTATGACAACTAAGCTATGGAAATGTCACAACTGACCAGCCTAAATGACACAAGAGTAGCCAGGTAGTGATGGCACACACCTTTAATGTCAGCAGTTGGGAGGCAGAAGCAGGTGGATCTCTGTGAGTTCGAGGCCAGCTGGGGCTACGGAGTGAATTCCAGGAAAGGTGCAAAGCTACACAGAGAAACCCTGTCTCAAACAAACAAACAAACAATGAAACAAAGGTTGTCACATTTCCCTTTCTGAGCTGACACAGACATGTTCCTGACCCTTCCCTGTCCTGTCTCTTCTACTGACAGTCTCTTCTTCATCTCTATTGCTGTTAATGTCTATGCTCAAATCCTCAAAAATGGTGAGAAGCTGGGCTTGGGTTGGGAGTGCTCATTAGGTAACTGTTCCACTTACATGTTTTGTTCCCACCTCGAGTCTGGGATGAGAGAGGTGTGAAACTGAGCAGCGCATTTCAAGCCCACATGATCTAAATTGTGTTCCCTATTTTAAAACGTGCTTATTTATATTTTTACAGTTACTTTTTATAAATGGAAATAGAATAGCAATGACAAGCCTCTTCTCTCTTTGTATCTTACATAGACTCCACAAAAGTTCTGGCCCTGGATTCTCCTATCCCCACAATATCACCCCTGCAAACTGGTCCTAGGGTGGGGAGAGACACTAGCTTGGATAGACCTGTAAAATAGTTGTTGATTCTGTTCTGGTACTTGGAGGTCAAGCTGCATTTGACAACTTTCTTTCATGAAAGGTCTGTCCAAAATTCTATGTGTTTGACTTAAGATGAGGAGTATGGATTGGGTCAGATCAGTATTCTGTTCATTGGTGGTTAGTGAGATACACCACTCAATGTCAATTGGAGCATCACCAAAGAAGTCATGAAAGGGTCTCATGCACTGTTGAATGCATACTTATTGAGTGTCTATAGGACCTAGGACTACCCAGTACAAGATGAACTGAGGATTTTGTATGTTTTATGTGTTATTTCTGTGTTTTAGACCTACTTGCTAATGCAGATTCGGTCACTCAGTGTCAGTAGTATCATGGTAATTATACTACCATGCTGTGGAATGTACTTGAGGAAGCACAATAAGAGTATATTTGACTTTGTACTGATCATGGATTTACTCAACAAGCTTGAACTCTGAGGTGGAGAGAACATTTGAGTACAGAGATGGAGCTGAGGCCTTGGATTCAGTCCTGTGTTTGAATTCTAAACTCATCACAAATGAGTTGGGTAAATACTGGCAAGCTTTTTCATATCCTTGAACTCCAGCTTGTTCACAAAGGATAAAGAAGGATAAAAAAAATACTCCACAGGGTTGCTGCTAAAATAAAATTAAATAGTGAAGTAGAGATTCAGCAGCTTGTATCCAACATATAATGGTTTCCCTGACCTCCTTAACCTTCCTTCAACTGTGTACTAGGTAATGTGTGAAGACAGCTAGAAGGTGCTCATAGTGTAGACTGTGAGCTGAGTAGCACAGCTGTGAGGTCTCTCTAGAGCTCTGCTATGCACCCAGTCTTAGCACCCTGCCTGATCCAACTACATCCTTGTTAAACAGGTAGTTTACTGACTCGGTGTATGTGGACTTACAGAACCGAAATCAAGGACAGAGAACTGCCAGTGGCTTGGGAGAAGGTTGTTAGAGAAGAAAAATGGTGGTGAACAGGATTTAGGAAGAAGGAAGGGTACAATGGTGCAGTCATGGGGATAGCATGCTGACTGACAGTGAGGGTAATGAAGTAGAAAGTGGCAAAAAAAAAAAAAAAAAAAAAAAAAAAGGAAATGGGAAAAGTGGTGGGAGATGGTAGACAGGGCCAGGACATGAAGAGCTTTGAATTTGACTCTGTGGAAACCATTCAGGATTTTCTTCAAGGGTCAGAACAACATGGTCAGAACTGCAGTTTAGGCTTATCACTTGAGATGAATAGGAGAGACAAACAAGAAACAAGGGGGGCAGTCAGGAGATTAGCTATAGTTTGGGGAGCAGATGAGCTTTATGGCCTGGACATAGGCACAGGGCAGTGGGGAGGGGAAAAGCCCAGGGCTCTTAAGGCTGTATCACCTTCAGGACTCAGTTCCCATTCAAATAAAGTCCCGGATATAACTGTGTCCCTATAGAGCATTATAGGAAGCTTTCTGCCTTCCCCAGCGAGGACCAGGCTGTTGGAAAGTTCCTTTCTAAAAGTTTCTGCTAAGGGTGAGCAACTGCTATGTCATATCTTTTTTTTAACCTGGCTTGTCAATCTGGTAAACACAGGTATTGTCAAACTACCTTATTGAGAAGTACTTTAAATTAGCCTTGACAGGTGGATTAATAAATAATAAGGCCTGAATGTCTTATAAAGAAATCAATTACACCATAAATTTTAAAATGCTCAACCTCAATCCATTGATGTTGCTGCTTTCTTGAGTGATTCCAAATGTGCCCAAACTCAGTTCCAGACAATTTCACCACTAGGAAGATTAGCCAGAATGCATACAGGAATGTTTCTAGAATGGCCGAGAAATATTCAGTAGACAGGAACAATTTGTAGAAAGCAAGAACATTTATTCTGATTCTCAACCTGAAATGTTAGGCATCTGATTTGGATGCAAATCTTTTTGCATAAAGTCCCTGCTTTTGCCTGGGCTGGAAATGGTCCAAGGATCATCTGAGCCAATGGTTCTGAACTCGTCCCAGGTTAATATTCTGTGATGTTTCCTTTATTATCCTGAAATGGGATCCATAAATTGTATCACCTACCTAGACATCTCATCTGAAAGACCTATATAATGTACGAAACTGCAAAGTAAATGAAAAATAAAAAGAAAAGTAATTTATAATAAAGTAGGATGTATGTTGATATGTGAAGGGTTGGATGTGATGAGACTGGCAGACATCACAGCAGATGGATGACTGTTTGATGGAAACAGAAATGAGTTCACAGAATCGGCCACTCAAATACAAAAACAACGAATCATGGTTTTTGAAATAGAAGAAATCTGAACAAAAGAGGAATAGCCCTTTCTTGATTAGCATGGTAGCGGCTTCCTGGAAAGTCAGTATCCATTACAATTTTGCACAAACACTTTGTATGTGAGATGCAAAGTAGGATTTAGGAGTAGATAACTTCATCCTCCCCACTCACTTATATACCAGGTGAGACACTCCAAAGATGAGAGAGGTGTGTCACCACTCTTCACTGGGCCTTCCCATGTTTTGCAGTCTGCTTATCCTTCAATAGGCAGCCCTCCTTTCCAACTACACAACAACACTCTGGGCTCTGGGAATGTCTGAACTCTTGAAAAATTACATTTACTTTTTGTGTGTGTATATATGCATGTACTTATGTTATGGTATATGTGTGTAGGTCAAAGGACTTGAAGGACTTGATTCTCTCTTCCACCTATGGGTCCTGGAGATTATTTCAGGTTATCAGGCTCGTTAGCAAAACTTTTATCTATGAACTGTTTTACTGGCCTCCAATTTTTTCTTTTGTGGTTGAGTCATCTGTACAAGATTCATACCCTTCTCTAACCTCCTCATGGTTTAGATGTTGCTACCAAAGCCCAGAGAAATGAAGGCACTATGTTTCCACTAGAAGGAGTCTAAGACTCATGTTTCCTGTCTGTGAAATCAGTATCTTTCTGCTGGCTTGCCTCTTTCTTGCACACACACACACACACACACACACACACACACACACACACACACACACACAGGCCAGAGGATAACATTGGATTATCCTGTCCACTTTGTTTACCTTGTTTGTTTGTTTGTTTGTTTTGGCATGGTATTCTACTGGTCTTCCACTCACCGATTAGGCTAGGATGGTTGGTCAGAGAGCCCTAAGGATCTGCCTGTCTCTGACTCTTAGCACTGACATTACAAACCACTGTATCCAGCTTTTTCACATGGGTTCTGTAGAGTGAGTTCAAGTCCTAATGCTTATGTAGAAAATACATTTTTGAAGGAGCTATCTCTGCATCCCAACCTACTGTCTTTTCTAAACAAACTTGAGGAAAAGGGTGTGGATAATGTTATGTACCTTGTGATTTATGGGGCATTGAAAGCACTCTCTACATCAAAACTTTCTTCCATCAACTGGCCAGGATGCCTTAAATTCTCTTCTTCTTCTAGTAAAGGCATTTTTCAAGGTATTCTATCAAATGGAAACACTTCATATATCCTGTGAGTTCTTCAGTGACCTTTCACACTGAAGGTGTGTTTTTCCATAACAGAAATAAACTTTGTAGTGATGCCATGAAAAATAAAGGCAATTAATGTATGTAATCAACACCACTGTCACTAACTGGCAAAACCCTGTTTTCCTTCATAGTTCAGAAAGAGCTTGGAAGATTAAAGACACACGTACTACAACCTTCTTACTCTAATTTCAGTGCAGGCACCACTAATCTATGTCAACACTTGGGTGCATGAACATCAAATGTGTCCTCAGATACCTTCTCATTGGAACTCTGCTATGTTCTCAAATTAGAGCTCCAGGCAGTCAAAAATAATGGGAATCAGCACGGGAATTGAACACTTCGTTCATCCTTGCCTTAGCTAATTGTTGGACATTAGCTCCTTTCATGTTAATGAGAGCTAAGATGATTCTTTAGCTATCAGAGTTGGATGAATGGAGAAAGTTGTACAGAAAAGCAAAATGTGACAGGGAAAGGGGAAGCATCTGAGTAGGTTCACTGGAGGAAGGCACTGACCTGGAAGAGGACACAGAAGTGTGCTGCATATCCTTGTGTTCATAAAGTAACATGCCATATGCAAGCCACCTAGCATGTACCTACCACATGCAAGTGTACAGTTTCTGACTGTTTTTCTTCTCTGTTCCCTAATTTCCTTCATTGTTGTTCTCAGTATTTTTGTGCTATGTCTTCCTTGTTGCTGTGTTGCCTGTGAAGTTTAACCCAAACTTAACATAATTATAATTAAGCACAGTCATTTACATTTACTTAGCACCTACCACATAGCAGATATTCTTCTAAGTGTTTTCTATGGATCATATTATTTTGTTCTCACAATATCCCCGTGAAGTGTGCACTGTCATTATCTATATTTTACAGATGAAGCATTTAAGTCCCAGAGAAACCAAATCACTACTCAATGGCAGACCCAGCCAGTGGTGAAGCTAGGACTGAACCAGACTTCTGCCGGTAAGAGCCACAGCATCTGGCTGCCTATGAACCTCATATCCAGTGCATCACTGGACTGGGAAACAAAATGAATGCCACAGGTCTTGATTTCAGGGGGTCTCAGTCTGGTAGTAGAACCTTCCTTGGGACTTCTAGGTATGATTAGTTAGAAGAGGAACTCTGGGCAAGCAGATGATGAAGAGCTTGTACATAGGAGTTCATGAGATGAATGTATAACCTGGGGAGGCCAAGAGCTGGCCCATGATATAAGAAGGAAAGACACTAAGAACATCTCCCTTTCAGTTTTGGAAGGTTCAAAACTGTACTCTAGGACATAACGAGCTGTAACACAGAACATTTAGTGTTCTATACTTCTTTCCAAGCCCTGTTAGAGTTCAAGAACTATAGGTATATAATCCTGACTAAGATTCTCAAGTGTTATTTTTGTATAGAACGCATCCAGTGCCAGAAAAAATCCAGCAGATACACACACACACACACACACACACACACACACACACACACACACACACACACATCCATTTTAATTAGTTTTTGGAAACCACAGGGCTTTCTTCACCTTCTGTATGTTACCTCTGATGAACTCTAGAGGGCACCCAGCCCTCTGAACCACACTGTGCCCTAGAGAGAAGGAAGAGCTTCAGAAGGCTTTGAGAGCCAAGCCTGTGACTTGTAAGAGTTTCCCCTGAAATAAAGGTGGGAGAGTCTGAAAAGTGTGGAGAAAATATTTCATCTCAGAAGAGAACATAGAAGGATGGCTTAAGTACACAACAAGAGATGTGTCAGTAGCTTGGAAAGAATTACACTCAAAGCAGAGAGGGATCTTTGGAAGGGCAGGATGGTGATTTAAGATAGGAACTTAAAAATTAATTAATTAATTTTTATTAAGACTTTTTTATTCATTTTGCATACCAATCACAGATCCCCTCTTTCCTCCTCCTGCCTCTCCAGCCTTCCCCCAATCTACTCCCATTCCCTCCTACAAGAAGGTAAGGCCTCCCACGGGGAGTCAGCAGAGCCTGGTACATTTAGTAGAGGCAGGTCCAAGTGCCTCCCCTTGCCTCAAGGCTGTGTGAAGTGTCCCACCATAGGTAGTGGGCTCCAAAAAGCCAGCTCATGCACCAGGGATGGATCCTGATCCTACTGCCAGGGGACCCCTTAAGCCCATCAAGCTACACAATGAGATAGGATCTTTTAAATCAACTCATGTTGACCCCGAGCTTGCTGTGTAGTCTAGGCTGCCCTTAAACTTACTGCAATCCTCCCTTCTCCACATTCTGGGTGCTGACTTTAAAGGTGCCAGCCACCACACCATTTTCTAAGAAAGAAAACAAAAGCACAGAAAGATAACCAACTTGACTTTGGCTCCAGAGTTAGCACCGTTTGGCTATCTCTTGTCTGGGTGTCTGGGGTCTTTCAGCTATGGAGTCTTTCAGATATGATAATATTGTCATATATATAAAATGCACTATCTTGGAGATAGGACCCAAACCCAAACAAGAAGTTTATTTATTTCTTATGCACATGGCCTAAAGGTAATTTTATAAAAGATTTTTAAGTAATGTGTGCATGAAAGTTTTATGCTGTAGAATTTTCTATGTGTGGAAAAGTGAGCCCTCAATAATTTAAAGAATTTGAAAGTTTTTGGATTTTGGGATTAGGGATGCTCAACGCAAACATAAATGGCAGAGCAGATTTCAAACCCAGCTGCTGTAGCCAAGTTTTGCACTGTACAGACCACCTTGAGAAAGATTCCAGCAAAGGAATGAGGCAGTGAGTATAGCCCCAGTTGCCAAAGATCTGGTGCAGAGGTCCCATAGGTCACCAAAGCTCAGAGGATTAATGCTCCTGAGGTCCCAACCCAGTTTCTCTCACCAACACCAGTGAGGTCTTCCAGAGTCTCACTGGCTCCAGCACTTGTATTGGTGGCATAGTAGCAAACATAATTGCCTTCCAGAGTTTTTTTGTCTCCAAGCTCATCCTTCCAGTTCCTATCCTGCACTAACTGGTGGACTTGATTATGGAAATCTGACCACATCTCCCTCAACAATCCTTCAGTGGCTTCCCATTGCCCATGGGTTTTGAAATCTTAAGACTATCATCAGAGACCATGTCAGTGCTTACTGCTTTCCTTTCTGATAATGTTCTTCTCAATCATGATAGGATTTCATCTTTGTATTAGTTTTCTGTGGCTGCTGTAACAAATACATTTTTAAAATTTATTGTAAAATTATAACTTTATAGTTTTAGAGGTTAAAGATCTTAAAGGGGTTTCCTAGAACTGAAGTAGACTTTTCAGCAATACTGCATTTGGAAGACCCGTTTCTTGGCCCCTTTCAGCTCATAAAGGCTATCCATATCCCTAAGCTCATATGACCTGTCTTCAAGCTTCATAGCTAACAAGAGCAGATGTAGTCTTTTTCACATTGCATCACCCTACCTCCCATTCCTCTATCTCTCCTCTTTTATTTTTGCTTGTGAGCCTAGCCTTTAACGGCTGAGCCATCTCTCCAGCCCATCTCTCCTCTTTTAAAGACCCACTGAAAAAGTCCACCTTCCTGTGAGTAGTGACTCACAAGAGCTGCATCCCTGGAAACCCCTGCCTAACCCATCAATTGCTCTACTGAAGAATCTCCAACAGCTCTTCACTGATTATATTGCCTCAGGAAACTGTGAATCCTGTAACTATTTTGAGCTTTCTAAGCCATACATATTTCCTAGACCTCATATTTCTTATGAGCCTCTCTCCTACCTCCATGAAAGGTTTCAATTCTGAGAAAACAGACACAGAACACCTAGCAATGATTGGTGTGTATGGAAGCAGTATAGAGTAAAGCAAGGTAAGGGAGAACAGTGGTTATAGCTTTGACTTTCAGTAATAAAAAAATTAGAATTTGGAATCTGATAATCAAAGGTTCTTTATATTTAGTATGTAATAGTCTAGAAACAATCTCTGCCCATACAGAGAATTAGCCTGACATGGAGATACAAACTTGTAATCTCAGCAGCCAGGACAGGATAAGGGATGCAAGGCTAGTCTTTACTACATAGCAAGTTTGTGGCCAGTCTAGGCTGTATGAGATCCTGTTTCAAAACAACAACAGGAAGAATAAACAAAGAGGAGGAGTAAGAGGGTCTGGAGAGATGGTTCAACAGTTTGCTGCTCTTTTGTTGTTTCCAATACATACATTGGGCAGCTCACAACCAACTGTAACTCCAGCTCCAGAGGATCTGAAACTCTCTTCTGGGTATATTCACACGTATGGCACTCTCTCTCTCTCTCTCTCTCTCTCTCTCTCTCTCTCTCTCTCTCTCTCTCTCTCTCTCTCAAATACACACATACAAATTTCAGAAAATCTTAAAAGAGGAGAAAGAAGTAGAGGAAATGGGGGCAGGGTAAGGATTTGAAGTGTCACCTGACCCAACTCTTCTATTGACAGGAGAGATGATTGTTTTCAGGACCAAACTTCCTCATCTTTGAACGAGATTAGCATGAACATCTATCACCCTTACTCCATATTTGTGTGGAGAATTTCTTATGAGAACTCATATACATGGACTTTACAAATACTTAAACCATCTGTACATGTGAGTCAACAATGTTAAGACAGGAAAAGAAGGGATAATGCTTTCAACTAAGAAAGAAAAAAGTCCGTGAATGAGAATCTTGTAAGCTCCAAGGCACACAGAGATTAGGTTAGCACAGCATTCAGCACAGGAAAGTCATCATGCTGCCTCTCATTTCCAGGCCTTTTGGTTTTGGCTGTGTATCTTCAATGTAAGACAGTTGATCTGGCATCTTGCTCTGGCTGTCTCCTCATCTGCTTCTCCTCACTCTTCCTTGGGAAAGTGCTGAGGCCAAGCAAACTTGTCTAGAATGGGAAGGCTGCAGAACAGCCCTAAGTTAATGGGAAATCTGTCTGGTTTACTTCTGTGGCATGTCTGGAATACAAAGGAGCCTGAGTCTGGGAGTTGGGACCTAGATTCTACTTAGCCTAACATGAGACAGCTGGAGCTGGAGTTGTAACCACAGATCAGAACTAAGATGTTCTCTGCTCAGGTCATGTATCCTAAAGAAGAAGGTCTCAGGCCACTAGTGTGTGTGTGTGTGTGTGTGTGTGTGTGTGTGTGTGTGTGTGTGTGTGTGTGTGTTTTCACACTGCCCTCTGCAGTGATTTTCCATATACTCATTATTTGAGTTTTTTGGAGCATTTCCTATTCTTTATTCTGTGTTGTCCTCACAATGAGTTCCAGGGAGGTTGATTTTATCTTCTCTCTTTGTAGAACCACTTCTTCCTCTTCATCTCCCCCCTTCCCCTTTCTTCATACTAAGTGGGGAGAAGTGATGTGGGAATGTCTTTCTGTATGCTGTGAATATGTGTTGCTCCCATTGGTTAATAAATAAAGCTGATTTGACCCATGGCAAAGCAGGATAAAGTCAGGCTGGGAATCCAAGCAGAGATACAGGGAGAAGAAGCACAGAGTCAGGGGCAGATGCCATCCAGCAATCCAAGGAGCAAGATACCAGAAGAATGGTAACACGATGGCCACATGGCAAGACATAGATGAACAGAAATGGGTTAATTTAAGTTGTAAGAGCTAGTTTGTAATGAGCCTGAGTAATAGGCCAAGACTTTATAATTAATGTTAAACCTCTGAATGGCTATTCTGGAACTGGTGGGTGGGAGAGAAACTTCCATTTATAGAGAAGGAAAGATGAAGCCCAGATTAGGAAGGAGCTTGCTCTAAGTCATTCAGTATAGCAGAAGAACCCCAACTTTTCTCCCCATGGCAGATGACAACACAGCCCAAAGCTTTCCTGCATGTGACTGCAAACTAGCCAGTCAAGATGTCCCCTTGGCCTCATAGCCACCAGCCTGGTTCAGGAGTCCTCCTTTTTGGAAAACCACTCTAGTTCTCCTTCCAAATTAGTCTCTTGCATTATTCAACTTACTTCCCTGCAACCCTTCTCTGAATGAGGCACTATATTGTCTCAATATCATGAAGAATGGCCTCAACTTGTGTTATCTGTGGTAAAGCTAAAGCTTCAAGTATTGAGAAGACATGTAAGTAATCATGCCATGGAAGAAGTGTTATTCCCAAAAACCCAAGATAAAGCTAAGCTCATGATAGGTCCTCAATAAAAGTTTTAGAATGGTTAACAACAGCCACGACAGTGGCCCTTTTACTGGTTGTTTACGATAGTAGAGGAAGGCGATTTTGAAAAGCAAGAGTCTAGAAAATTGATAATGGTTAAGAGAAAGCAAAAAATGTAAATTCCCTTCCTCACTGCCTGAGGTTGAACAGCCTGGAGTAGCAGGCACATCATCCAGGAGGGCAAGTTTAATGCCAGACTAGGAGCCATAGAACCCTACACTAAAGGGCAGCTAATTGACCAAAGCCCTGGGGTTCGGATAGGGCCGAGTAAGAAGTTGCCTTCAACTGGGTTATGATAGAGCTCAAATATTTTCTTGAGGCCACCTTCCCCATAGTAATGCTCAATCAATGCCTGCTAAGAAGTATCAGTTTTCAAAGACACAGAGTATCTGGTAGAAGTACATTAATCTACACCTCTCTTCCCAGCTGTTGATACTTTTTTAAAGCCTTGCCATTCAAGTTGCAGTTGAGGAAGCCTAAGCTCCTCCTAGGGTTGAGATGGTGGTACCAGGACTAGAATTTGACCCCTCATCTGATTGCCCTGCACTGTGTTGCAGCTGATTTGTAGACAGAGATAGGACTGGGAGCATAGTACCTAAAGAAGCAAGGAGGTGGGGAAGGAGGATTGCATTTCATCTCGGCATTTATATTTCCCCAGAGTGGATCCCACTGCATTTCAAGACCAGTGCTAACACACTTAATTGAAATCCGTAATTCCAGCCCTCATTAATAACCCATCTTGGGAAACAGTGGGCTCCATGACCATTAGTGATGAGAAAGATGCAGACATAGGTCTGCAGAGGGGGGCAGCAAGCCTCTGGTTCATTTTACAGTTGATTAGAGTGAGTTAAACTCTGCCCCCTATGTAAGTTGTATATTTAATAGGAGAAGTTGGCAATATGTGAAGTTATCAAAATACCACAGGTGCACTGGCAGGCCTCCAGCCAGCATTGCTCATCCTAAATGGCATGGTGACCCTGTAGCAATGGGGCTTGGGTGCCATTGAACAGGATGGATAATGTGATTGAACCTAATCAGTCCTAGGGAAACAAGGGACCTTCGTCAATTGACTGCAGATTCTCAGGGCTCCTGTGTAGTAGGTGAGCTGACACAGCACTCCTTGCTGTCCAAATAGGTCATCATCACCTGTGTGATGAGAGGTTCTAAAGAATTCTTGGATCTGTAATCATGTGCAGTATGTCTTTGACAAGAAGTCTCTCTTCTCTGGGCCTCAGTGTTGATATATGTACAATGAGATAAAAAGATATGATGATTTCTGAATTGCTGTAATTGGCATTTAGTTCCTGAACCCAGCTTGACTGAAGTGCCTTATGGTCTCTGATGCAACAATACCATTACATTACAATGATGTTATGCTACAGACAAAATGTAAAGGAATATGTGAGCTGGTGTTCCAATAAAACTTTATTTACAAAAACATGTAAAAATGTATTGATTTGCCTAGTTGGCTACAGTTTGCTGGTCCGTGATCCAGAACATCTTAGGCAAAGTCTCATCTAAGCAAACAGCTCTTGGAGGCTCATGTGTCAGTTTCCCTGCTAGGCTGCAGCTTGCTTAAAGATAAGACAAAGGTTGCCTTAGATTTCTTTGCGTTCACAGGAACCAACCCATGCATTATCCCACTTAATTACCTCAGCAATAGATGCACTCTATTTTATCCCTGCTTTCAGACAGAGACACAAAGATGTAGAGAAGTAAATAATTTGGTTGGTAAATGTTGGAAGCAGGCTGGCTCCAGTGTTCTTATCTCTTTTCAACCACAACCCCACAGTGAATGGGATAGAAGACCTGATAGTCATTAGCCAATTGAGCACAGAATAGGTAATGTCATAATTTCCCCACCCAGAAAGAGGCTTCCCACTCTTCCACACTAGCACTTACTGTATGCAGCCCATTAAATTACCCATTAGATTTGGCTCACCTCTCATGTACACAGATCTTTTGGGATCTTGATGCTTTTGTCTAATGTATTCATCTCCTCTGTCCCATGCTTTGGAGCTGACCACCCTTTCCCTGAAGTTGCCCCGGCTAAAGATGACTGTTCAATTATTTCTGCATCAGTGGCCAAAGGCTGGGCAGGGTTTGGGTTAGAAGTTGTGTTTGTTCTTACGGTGCTTTGCCAAACCCATTTCCTGTGGATTAGGCCCTAAATCCCTATAGTTTAAAAACAAAAATCTGTTAACTTGGCTCTGGGAGGAGGGCTGAAAATCCTTGAAATTCTGGTCTCATCCCCAAGTACTCATGTCCAGAGTCCACAGAAGTATGCTGGTTTGATTTTGCAGAAGTATAAAATGCAGGCAGACAGGAATGTGAGCATTATGTATTTTAGTTTTTATGTGGATTTTTTAGTTCTACTTAAAACTTATAAATGCAGGACATATCTAGTCTCTTCCAATGCTAACTGGCACTACCAGGACTATGTGGCATAAGCCCCACTTCATACATGGCGAAACTGAGCCTTAGTAACTTAACAAGGTTCCCACAGGTATTAGGAGTGGAGCTGGAGCTCACACCTGAAACTCTCATTTCAGCAATGGTCTTTTATTCTTTTAAAAAATATTTATTTATTTATTCTTCTCTCATATATATTACATCCCGACTGTAGTTTCCCCTCCCTCCTCTCCTCTCCCCCAAATCTATCCATCTTCCAATTCCCTTTAAAAAAAAAACCAAACAACAGCAACAACAAAACAGGCCTCCCAGACTGGATGAGGCAACCCAATAGGAAGGAAAGTGCCCCAAAAGCAAGAAAAAGAGTCAGAGACAGCTCACTGCACTCACTGTGAGGAATCTCAAAAGAACACTAAGCTACACAGCCATAACATATATGCAGAGGTCCTAGATCAATCCCATGAAGGCTCCCTGATTGTCACTCCAGTCTCTTTGAGCCCCTTGAGCCAAGCTCCAGTTAGTTGATTCTGTGGGCCTTGTTCTTGTGGTATTCTTGACCCCTCTGGCTCCTACAATCCTTCCTCTCCCTCTCCAATGGGATTCCCTGGGCTTCACCTCATGTTTGACTGTGGGTCTCTGCATCTGTTCCTATCTGGTTGAAGCCTCTCTGATGATGATTATGCTAGGCTCTGGTCTACAAGTATAGTGGAGTATCATTAGGAATCATTTCATTGAATTCTCTCTCTCTCTCTCTCTCTCTCTCTCTCTCTCTCTCTCTCTCCCTCTCCCTCTCCCTCTCCCTCTCCCCAGGTCATGCTTGGTTCTATCCTAGGTCTCTGGGCTATGCAGCCTCTGTTCCTGGCCCTCCAGGTAATGTCAGGTATGGACTCCCTCTTGTGGTATGGGTTTCAAGTTGAGACTAGTCATTGGTTGGCCACTCCAAGTTCCGTGCCACCTTTGCCCCAGGACATCTTGCAGGCAGGACAAATTATAGGTCAAAGGTTTTGTGGCTGGGTTGGTGTCCCAGTCCCTCTACTGGAGGCCTTGCCTGGTTACAGAACATGGTAAGTTCAGGATCCACATGCACCATTACTAGGAGTCTTTTCAAGTGTCACCTTTGTAGGTTCCAGGGAGTTTCCATTGCACTAAGTTTCTACCTTGCCCCTCAAATGGCTCCCAGTTCCAATCATCTCTCCCAGTATTCTTTTTCTCTATCCCTCCCCCCAGCTTGATCCCTCCAATCCCCATTCCCACCCCCAACCCCTGTCCACTAGTGAAATCTATTCTATTTCTATACCTTTCCAGGGAACACTTTGAAAAGATCAAACCTAAGAATAATAGGAACAGAAGGAGAAGAGTCTCAGTTCACAGGTATACTATTCTTGACTTGTTTGGTTTCCCTAATCAGCACAATGTCTAAATTAATACACCATCTCTAGGAGGAGTGTGTTGGGAGGCTGGGATTTACTCAGTGTTGTGTTGTTGCATGCTAGCTTCATGTCACTTATGTTGTCAAAGGTCTTGATGAGTGAAGCATTTATTATTGCTTGATAGATTGGGACATGGCTATTCTTAGAGGTCACACATTTTTTTCTCAAGGTCACAGAACTGATACCAAGAGAAATGATGCTGAGTCCAGAGATGTCTGACTCAGAAACCCAACTTCAGGATTCTTATTGCCCTTAGGAGGCAGACGGGATATTTAAAAATAGAGACATCTAACCTGAATCCTAGCAAAGTCCTGAAGTCTGCATTTGTGAGAGTCAGGGCTGGGATAGTGCACCTGGGTTTCCTAAATCTCTCCTGGGAGATTCTGGTATGGAATCAGGGTACCAGCCATAGTCATACCCTTTGGACTCAAGACAAAGTCATCTGGGGGACTTCTAGTTCCCCCTACCCAGATATTTAATATTACAGAGAATTAAGCAGAAATCATATTCAGGTTAGTGGTAAGGATGGGAAGTTGTGAATGCTTAGATAAGTGACTTGTTATCTAAGGCTGTAATGAGAAAGTCTGACATCAAGGAAGAAGGGGGTCTGGTAATCTTAAGGCCTGCAGGACAGGGGTTGGGGAGATATGTGAGACCGCAGCATCTGAGGGTGCTATTTGGAGGTGAGACAAACCTCATTCATGTAAGTTCGAATCTTCACAAGTTAAGTAGTAGCGGTCAATGCCTGTAGACACACAGCTTTTAGTATCTACATGTACAGTGTGAGGTTAGAGTTGGTCTATCCACAGGGCTTTGAAGAACATGGAGGAGAGGGCACTGAATATTATGTTGGTACACAGGAAGTGAAATCCTTGTTTGCATCTTCTTACCTGATTGTAGTCCTGGGTTTTCTTATACAACTGTAACACATGACAAGTCAATGACATGCCTTTACCTCACCTTTACAAGCACATATTTAACTAACTCACCCATCTCCAGTGAGTTCAAGCACAAAGTAAGGCATCCAATGTTACTGCACTCCTACTTTGTTTCCTGTACTTGATGTTATGGGAAGGAAGCAGGTGAACCACAGAGCCTCTCCTGAGTCTATTCCTGTACTTCCTAAGACAGTCAGAGAAACACAAAGGACTATGGGTCTCTAAAATGGGTGGCTTGATGCTACCTGAAGTCACTTATAAGAGGGTACAATATAAAGAGACCCTGTGAGGATGATGGCAGTCAGCAAGTGTCCAGTACCAGCATAGTCTAAACGTCACGAGCATTATGTCATTTTTTCCTTTCTCACACTGCACGTCTGCATTTGAGGTCAGCACTTCATTCTTCCATCTGTCTTCAGGACTTGCACAGGAAAGGATGTGATCATTTAGAAAAGAAGGAGCAAACCTCTCTTTTTAAAATTGCCCTTTTAATATCCTGAGTAAAAAAAAATATGTAAGGGAAACAACATATATATTATGTTAAGCTGGTGAATACATTTGTTACATATGATGTATATGATAGTCTAACATATAACATATATAAACCTAGTTTCTCTCTCTCTCTCTCTCTCTCTCTCTCTCTCTCTCTCTCACACACACACACACACACACACACACACACACACACGACCTACTTGACTCTTTTTTTCTGAGACAGGGTTTCTCTGTGTAGTTTTGCACCTTTCCTGGAACTCACTTTGTAGACCAGGCTGGCCTCGAACTCACAAAGATCTGCCTGCCTCTGCCTCCCGAGTGCTGGGATTAAAGACGTGCACCACCACCGCCCAGCCGACGCTTTTTTTTTTTTTTTTCAGACAGGGTTTCTCTGTGTAGTTTTGGTACCTGTTCTGAATCTTGCTCTGTAGACTAGGCTGGCCATGAACTCACAGAGATCGATCTGCCTGCCTCTGCCTCCCGAGTGCTGGGATTAAAGACGTGTGCCCTTGCCACTCCCCTACTACTACTTGACTCTTATGGTCCTACTTGGTAAAAGATAGATAGTAAAAACTACAGCATAAATTTAGATCTTTATTCCTCAGAAATATTTCTTGTATGAAAATTATCTAAAAACTTATCTAACAAACATTGTGATGGTAGTTGGCAAAACAGTGATAAGGAGTGTCAGGAGCAAGCATTTATCATGTGCTTGATATATGCCAGGCTCTATATTAAGCTATTTTTGGGGAGTAGCATTTATTCCATTCATAAGTCTTATGTAATCACTCATCTTTGAGTTTGCAGGTAGAGGAACAGTCATGAAGAGGCTTGTGTCTTTTCAAGGTTGTATGGCTGATAGATAAGTGAGAGTCTGAGACAGTGAGCATCAGGCCACTACCCTTACTCTTAGAGAACTTGTATTTTAATGAGAGCAGTAGTTTGATTGTTATCAGGGAGTAGAGAAGACTATAAACCTGTTGAGGGAACTCAGAGGAGTTGCCTTGCCCAGGCTTGGGGGCATCAGGGAAAATGTTCTGGAGAGATTGATTAATGAATATGTAGAAAGGAGTCATGAATTGTCACACCAATTTCTGGGGTTTAGAGACTGGATAAGTGAATTAAGCTTGTCTTCTAGCCAGTGAGTAGTAGACAAGAAACCATTGGCAGAGAGAGAATTAATGGAGTGCTAAATGAGCAAAAGAAGAGCTCCATGTGTCCTGAGATGTTGAGTTTGGGATGCATAAAGAGCAGGGAGTGGGATGTAACTTGAGGTCAGACCACATTAAGGATTTCAAAGCCCTGACTAAGATCCTCTCATAGCTAGAATTGCCTCCCATAGCTAGAATTGGAGGGTGACTGACTGGTCTCTGGCTGAGCCTGATGGGGGTAGAATGAAACTGAAAGCCACCCAACATCTCTAAGTGCTTTCCAATCTCCCTGAGTTTCAGAAGTCACTCTGATTACATTAACTCATTTCTGTATTTGTTCTGAGCTATTCATAAAACATCAGACCAAAATAAAAAGGAAAAAAAAAAAGCAGAGAAGAAACCCAGCTCCAATAAAGAATCAAATTAGACGAGATTCAGAAGAGAGAATCAAAGACAACAGGATTTTATTTCACAAGGATAAGATAAATTGGCTTCCATAACAGTACAAGCCAGAGCCGTTACTGAGCATGAGTCCCTTTTGTAGGAACATTGAGCTATTTGCCCATAAACTCTGACTGTCTGGCTAGGGCCATGAAAGAGACATTCTGGATAGACGGATTGTCCATATAACTGAAGTATTAACAAAACCATATATCCAATGGTTTAACCTGTCCTGTGCCATTAATCTGAGAGAAATCACCATCATTCAGCATTAAAGGAAAGAAAACATACGTGCTGCTCTTTCTGTGATGTACCATGGGTGGAAATGAATCCTACATTCTTGGCTCCCAGTCCACCTGCTTTTGTATACAACACTAACTTTTATTTGATTTGCCTTGCGTTGTTCATTATATCTCTTTCTTCAGGATACTGTAAGTTGCTAAAAACAAGGGTTTTGTCTTATATTATTTTTCTCTATGTTGATCCACTGTAGCTCAAAGCATCCTCAGAGACCACTTAGTCAGGCATTTCAACCTGCTGCTGAGAACCTAGGTATGGTGAATTAGTGGCTGGGCAAGAGCGAAGGCCAGATCTACTCACTTCTGCTCCCTTGAGTCCCCTCAGCATTATCACTCCCTGGGCTTGCAGCTACAGTCCCTCACAGCCCCTATCTTCCAGCAGACATTTCAGCTTAGTAAAACTCACAGGCTGCAATAAATAAGCTTGTCAGATTGTGTAGGTATGGTGGTTCTCCATCTCACATAATGACTAAGAGCATGAACCTGGGGTAGATGGACCAGTTCTGACACTTACACATAGTCTGTCCTTAAATACAAAACTCAGAAACCAGAGCCTCTGTGAAGTGCTGGCTGTGAGGATTTAGTGAGACACAGCATCTTTGTGCTCCAGTTCCGTCCTAGTGTTCTTGGGGTGGTGGCCTTGAATTTTCCATGTTTTGAGAGACTGCCAGATTACCAACATCCCTGAACACGTAAGGCTTCACTTCCATAAAAATGATATTTAGAGTTTTGTGGCATCATCTAGTAAAGGCGATTGTTCCCACCCCAGGATCTCTGTTCTGCTTTTGCACAGGACACTGAGAGGGGATGCAGCAGCCCTGCCACACAAGCAGGGCCTCAACGAGGCTTCTTATTTAAACACATAACTCCTAGGCCAGAGTGAGTATTTCAAAAGCAAGAAGAGATTTAAGAAAACTAAAAGTGATCATTGCTTATGGGTTTTGACATAGACCCTTGGGCTTAACTATTCTTATACCCCTGCAAACAGATAGCCAAACTTCTAGTGTTCAAAGGAGTCCACTGATACCATGTCCCTTCCTGACTAACATCTTGGACCTCTTCTTCTGAAACACACCATGCCCATTCTCATCTGGTGTCAGGATTGCTAACTGAGCAATGGCCAGAATTAGGTCCCTATGTGACTACCTACATGCTGTGTGACCTCAGGAAATTTACTCAACATTGTATCTCTGAGATTTAACTTCCCTACTTGCAGTGTGGGGTTGCCAATGTGTACACTATAAAGTGCATTAAAGAACAGAAAGGAAAGTCCCACCTGACTGATGGCCATTCTGTTTATACTGATTAATACTCATAAGGAGAAAGGAATACGTCCCCATGGAAAACAAAATTTCCTGTTTACAAAAATTATAGCCCAGGATAAGCTTCCCAGATCAAATGGTAGTACTGTGACAAGTGCATCTTTGTTTCAGTAATATTGTGTGTGTGTGTGTGTGTGTGTGTGTGTATGTGTGTGTGTGTGTGTGTGTGTGTGTGTGTGTGTGTGTGTGTGTGTGAGAGAGAGAGAGAGAGAGAGAGAGAGAGAGAGAGAGAGAGAGAGAGAGAGAGAGATATTGCCCATAAGTACACATGTAGAGGCAAAGGCAAACAGTTAACATTGGGATGCCTTTCCTCAATCAACTTACATTTTGAGACCATGTCTCCCATTGAACATGGGGCTCACTTTTTCAGATAGACTAGTTGGCCAGCAAGCTTCTGTGATGACCCTTCCTCTGCTCCTCCAGTGAGTTACAGGTATGCACTGCCATACCTGAACTTTCCACTGGTCTTGGGAAACCAAACTTAGGTCCTTATACATGAGCAGTCCCAAGATTTTGCATTTTTATGGCTAGAAAGAAGAACACGTCCAGGCTAAAGTGTTTATGTATCTTGGCTCCTTCTCTATAGAGCTTTAAAAACAGCCAAGACACAATGAAATACTCTCTCATAACATGTAGGCAGGACCTGGTCATTATGATCACCATTTTATAGCCATTAAGGTCCAGAGAGGTTAAATGATTTGCTCAAGGTCACACAGCAAGTCCAGCTCAAACTCCAGGTCCACTAACTCAGGATGACCCATTAGAGCATGGTACCCTGTCCACCAAATAAAGAACCCCAAGTGAAACGTTGATTGTTAAGAAAAGAAAATAGCTATTGAGCTACAGAAGTTGACATTTAGCCAGCCAGAAATCATTAATGTGGCCAGGTTTAAGGAGAGCTCTATTAAACTGTCCATCAAACACTTTGCTCTTAAATGGATTTATTGAGAGAGGGAAAAGTCCAGGATAGCAATAACGTATTAGAAGTGGTTTTCCTTTGTCTGTTGGAAGTTCATGGTGAGTGGGAAAGTGGGGGGTATACTCTGGAGTGGAAGAGTTCTAGACTGTAAAGAAGAATTTCTTAGCACATCAGAGCCACAGAGAAGCAGGATAGTGCGCTGGAAATGAGTGCTCTGCATTACCTGGTACATTTCCTTTCTTCTCTGAGAGTAAAATAGTGCCCTGTGCACCCAATATGATCATGGGGGTAAAGCATGGCACCTGCTCACAGCTGCCTAATAGCATGCAGATATTGGATGTGACTTATAATGGAAAACAGAAAGGTTAGTGTTGGGGAGGTATGAGTGCTGTGGGTTGTTCTGTATGGCAAATGTGTTGCTCTGATTGGTCAATAAATAAAACACTGATTGGCCAGTGGCTAGGCAGGAAGTATAGGCGGGACTAACAGAGAGGAGAAAAGAAAGAACAGGAAGGCAGACGGAGTCACTGCCAGCCGCCACCAGGGCAAGCAGCATGTGAAGATGCCGGTAAGCCACGAGCCACATGGCAAGGTATAGATTTATGGAAATGGATTAATCTAAGCTATAAGAACAGTTAGCAAGAAGCTTGCCACGGCCATACAGTTTGTAACCAATATAAGTCTCTGTGTTTACTTGGTTGGGTCTGAGCGGCTGTGGGACTGGCGGGTGACAGAGATTTGTCCTGACTGTGGGCCAGGCAGGAAAACTCTAGCTACATATGAGTAAATAAAGACCTGAGTTTGATCCCCAGAACCCAGGTGAAAAGCTGGTCACTGTGGTGAATATTTGTAATCCTAGTCCTGGGGAGGTTGAAACAGGAGGACCGCTGGCACTTGTAAGCCAGAGAGCCCAGCCGACTTGGCGATCCCAAGGCCAAGCAATGAGAGAGCCTGTCTTCAATAAGAAGCTGATAGCTTCTAAGGAAGCTGTACTCTGTTATTCACATACACATGATGCACGCATGTGCATACACACTTGTACACATGTAAGCACCAAAACTCACAAACACACACATAGAGCATAGAGAAGAGACAGACAGACAGACAGAGAGGACCTGAATCCTTTATTTGAAAACTAAAAGGAAGTTTGGAGAACTGGGGAAGGCATATGTGTGTGGAGAACATTTAGCAGAGGCTGCCATGTCCATCTGTCTTCCCGTGGCTGATCTTGAGAGGCGACATTTGACCCCATGCTTTTTGACTAAAGTCTTTATTTTTATTTACCCATAACTCAAAAGTTTTTCTCAATTTCTGTTTGTCTGTCTCTGTCTCTGTGTGTCTTTCTGTCTGTCTATCTGTCTGTCCTTCTGTCTCTCTCTCCACTCTCTTAGACAGAGTCCCTGGTTGACAGGCAGTGGATTCATTCATTGGGAATATCATTCATTGGGGATATCTGAGTTCCAGGGGGACTGAAACCTCACAACCAGTCCTTGAGACATCCTTTCCTTCCATTTAGTGTGGAATAATCAGTAGTTCTTAGTCTCACCTTTCCTTGGAGCTGTATGGTTGGGGTGCATCAAAATGTGGAGACATTGAACAGGAGTATTACAAGGAAGGACTGGACAGTTACATCCAGACCTAGAAAGGTTCCTAGAAGACACAGAACCTCAGGTGCTGGTTCCCCATAGATAAGAAAGTATGGATGGGTTAGGAAAGGCTACAAACATGCTGGCCAAAGGCTGTGTAAGCAAAGGCTGGAACAGTAAACAGCCTGGTGTATTGGGGACAGATAAGCAGTTGAATACAGTGTATGGTGTGGGGGGTGTTGAAACCTCAGGGTCCTTGTCCTATTTTATAGGTGGGCTTGCATTCCATGCCCACCACCTTCCAGCTGTGGGAGCTAGTACTTGTTACTTGACTTTTCTGAACTCTGGTTTTCTTTTTCACGCAATTGGAGGAAATGATACTTAATTTGTAATTCGATGAAAAAGAATCAGAGAGATGGAAATTGAAAAGCATCTATCCCAGTGCTTGTTCAATAAGCAATAGCTATTATTATACTTATTTTCATTCTCAGTGCCTAAAGATTCAAAATAGAATCTAAATCTGGCATCTAAAAGCTGTTTCCCTGTAGATGCCAATTCTAACTGATCAAAAGAGGAGGTGATGTGATCAATTAGTAATGCCTGAACAGGGAAGGCAATAGGAGCGATGACATCAATGACGACCAAATGTTGTCTACCTAAAACAAATGTGGTTTAAGATATGGAAAGCACGAGTGTAGGGTGTGAGGTTTATATTATCCTCATAAGGACGGGAGGGTATGAGCAAGGTAGAAAGGCATATGAATGCGGAGTGGGGGTGGTGCTGATTTTTCATCTTCTTGGCAGCATAGCAGTCTATTTTGGGGCCCTGCACCACAAGCCAAAGGGTTAGCAACGCATCCCGTATCTCCTGGCTGCAAAGCAAACATATGTTGTCTTTCTTGGCAATGCAATGCTGCTTGAGCAGAATGAGTGAAGAGGGCAAGAGGTGTGTGCTTCATGTCCCAAACCTCCAGGTCTCTGGGAACTTTCTGGGATGCTAAGCTGTTTATTTTGGGAGTCTTTCAGCTTAGTTGGTTGGTATTTAGAGACAGCTAAAAATTTTGCATTACACTTTCATTCCAATAGAAAAGAGAAAGAGGGAAAAGAAAATCTGAAAACCCTGAAACGCCTTCCAAATACTGGCAAGTCAAACAAGGACAGCCTGACTCCAGTTTGCTCTCCTCCCCCTTTCAATTCCCTTCCTCAAACCCACAAGGAAACAGAAGGCAAAGAAGTAGTGGCATGATGAATTTACGAAGTCATAAACTAAAAGTCCCCTTCCTCCTTGAAGACACCAGACAAGGATACCCCCTCCACATTACCTGATACACCTTTATCAGTAACTGTGAAAGGAGGTAGTTGAGGAAGACAGCCAGGCCACAGCCTAGCTGGGATTTCCATAAGGGTGGCTTTTCTATCCTTCGTGTGTGGTTTAGAGAGGATTCTTTAAACAGTTTCTATCAGCAATGCCATTGATCTTCTGATGAAAGCAGTGAGAAGACCTGCAGAAAAAAATGTGATTACAATGTAGAGTGGACACATACTAAGTAGCAGATTTGAAGTTCACAGTCAGTACCCTCAATAAACCATACTTAGATGTGACTTTCATTATTTCTTTGTAACTGTCCTTAGTTCCCGAGTCCCCATCTCTGCCATGGGCAGGAAACTTAATCTTGTACATCAAACGATTTGACTCTGATTCAGATGTCATTGATTTAGGGCTTAAATGCAGGCAGGTTAACAGTCTTGCTACTTTCTACTTTTTTTCTTCAAGTGTGTGTGTGTGTGTGTGTGTGTGTGTGTGTGTGTGTGTGTGTGTGTGTGTGTGGTGGGGAACTCATTTCTGTCAGCCCTAACTTTTATCAGCCTGGGATTATCAGGAAGGCATTTGGTTCTTATAGGGGCACTGTGAGGAGTGAGGTATCCGCATGGTGGATCTTTGGCCTCCATCTGGAGCCACCTGGCTGCTGGCTTTCCCGTGGTTGTCACTCATACCTTTGCCCTGTATCTGAACTGTGAACACTCTTTAGCTGCCCCAGTACAATTGCTATGTCTGCATCCTCAGTGTTCCAGGGTGTTTTGAATGTAGGTATCTGTCTGTATCTCCCTTTACCATGGTTGATGAATTTGGTTACCTGGCAACTGCTCTCTACAAACATTGCATGATTTTATTGCTCCTGATATTCATGCCATTTGCTTATGACTTGGAATTCTTTTTCTGAAGGAAGGGCATATACCAACCTTTCTACTATAGATATTCACTTTGCCTGAATTTTAGCTCAGCCATGTAATTGAGTTTTGTCAATAGAAATTGTAATAAAACAATGGAGTGACATTTCCAAGTTTTCACAGGCCTGTTACATTGGTCCCTGCTACCTAGACCTTCCATGTCACCAACAGAGCATTCCTCAGCTTACCCTTTGGTCTAAGGAGAATAAAAGATAAATAGGAAAAGAACCACCCTGCCTGTGCCTAGCTCCTAGACCAAACAGATCGACTTCTACCTGATTTGTATAACTGTGCATATAAATTGTAATATGTCACTAGGATTCTGTGTTTGTTACACAGCATTTTTTGTGGCAATAAGTAACTAATACACACCCACACCCAGAACTTAACTCAAGAGGCTAGAAACTGACAGCTAGAAACTGGTCTACTATTCCTCCACTGGTGCTCTTCCTAGTCTTATTCTATGAAACTTTACACCCCTTTCTCAGTGGAAGAAAGCATCTCTGTGAGCACTGTATTTTTCTTTCTATGATGTTCACTTTGATCTGATTTCAGGTATTAATAAACAAAGTCATTCTCATGGACATCAAAAGACCATGTCCCTTCAATGTACAGCCCCATTTATGTACACTCTTGACTATCTAACTGGTAGTCTAGTTATAGGGTAAGAGGACAAATCCATTTGGAAGGCAAATGAGGGCCAAAGGTTTAGCAAGCTCACTGGTGCAGTGCTTGCAAATGAAGGAAATGAATTCAGGGTTCTTCATGGATTCTTCTGGAGCACTACATTTGGAGTAGTATTCACTTTTGCAAAGAGTGTAAATCATGGGAGAGGTCTGTGAGTCCAACAAAGGTCCAGGGACTTCAGGGACCTGCAATTTCAGATTATAGTCCTGCTACCAACATATGTAAGACCAGTACAATGATCTCTATGGCTATAATTTCTAAAGTTTCTAGCAGATGTACAAACTATATTATTTATGGCTACTATGTTATTGTTTTGGGTATGTGTATGTGTGCATGTGAGATGTATGTACAGACATGTGCACCCATGCCTATATGTATAGAATCCAGAGTAGGACTTTGGATGTCTTCCTCTCTGATTTGCCAGCTGATTAGTTTTTTAAAAATATTTTTTGGGGAATTTCACATTATGTATTCCAATCCCACTCATTTTCCAGTCCTTCCATAGTCGCCCTTCATATTGTAGTGTTCAACCCCTGACTGTCGCTCACTCCCCATGTTTTACCAATGAGGCATTAGTAGAAACAGTAAGAGCAGAGGCTTTGGAAAGGTGCTTGAACATTGGGCTTGTGCTTCTCTGCTTCTGTCACTACCCTTTGAAGGACATACCTGCATAATCCCATGGGTTCCTTAAGGAGAATGACAGAAGAACCAGCCTTCCCGGACAACCAAACCAAGATCCACTGACTCTATTTACCTAACACACACACACACACACACACACACACACACACACACACACACACACACACACACGATCAAAACACAAAACTGCCCAGTGCTGTGGGACGGTCTGTATGTCAAATTGCTCTGATTGGTCAATAAATAAAACACTGATTGGCCAGTGGCCAGGCAGGAAGTAGGTGGGACAAGGAGAGAGGAGAATTCTGGGAAGCGGAAGGCTGAGGCAGAGAGACACTGCAGCCGCCACCATGACCAGCAGCATGTGAAGACGCCGGTAAGCCACCAGCCACGTGGCAAGGTATAGATTTATGGAAATGGTTAATTTAAGATAAAAGAACAGTTAGCAAGAAGCCTGCCACGGCCATACAGTTTGTAATTAATATAAGTCTCTGTGTTTACTTGGTTGGGTCTGAGCGGCTGTGGGACTGGTGGGTGACAAAGATTTGTCCTGACTGTGGGCAAAGCAGGAAAACTCTAGCAACAGCCCAGTGAAGGCACTGAGCCATGAAGACATGTGAGAGATAGATGTACCTCAATTAAAAAAAATCAATGTAAATGGGGAGTATCTTGCTGATTGGAAGGAAGCTGCAACTCACAGTTGTTTGACCCTGCCTGACCAACCATGAAACCCATGCACCAGATGCAGATGTAACCATCTTGTTAAATAAGAAACACAGAGCCAATGCAGAGATGAAAGCCCAAGAGGTCAGAGATAAGAGCTAAAAACCTTATCCTTCACTGCTGCTGCTGTCCTCTTCAGCCAAGAGAACTACATCCTGTGTGTTTGTCTTCTTATAGACTTTCTGTTCTGCCTTCTCATTGATTGTAAACCCAACCACATGACCTCCTCGTCACTGCCTATCTATACAGACCTCCAGGTCTTCTATGGTTGGTATTGAGATTAAAGGCATGTGTCTCCATGCTGACTGTATCCTTGAACACACAGAGATCTGCTTCCCAAGTGCTAGGATTAAAGGCGTGCACTACCACCGTCCAGCTTCTGCTATGGCTTGCTATTAGCTCTGACCCCCAGGCAACTTTATTTATGTGAAATAAAGTTAGAAAGACCATTGCTGTATCTCAAAATTTGGTTTCATTCTGTTCCTCAATCATCCCACCTAAATGTTTGCATTCTACCCATGGCATTTCTATCATACTTTTCCTGGTTGAACAGCTCCTTAACAGTGAGCTTCCTCTCTCCTATGACAGCCAGTTCCTTGTTTGTAGAGCTCTGATGATAGATAATGCCTCAGTTCCTGGGAGTGCTCAGGACTATAAGAACAGCACAGGATCACATAAGGAAAGGATGGTTTCCAGTACAGTTTTTTTACTGAAGAAGTGGTTGACATTCTAGACTTTGAATTCTTCACTATTTATGTAAGAGACTTATGGCACACCTCTCTCTCTCTCTAGGCCTTGAGTGCTTAGCCATACCTGGAACTAGGAGGAGGGCACAGGGCTGAGTCCATCAGGTACATAGTCTTCAGTTCTTCTGTGGATGCATTGCTATATGTCTAAGTTTGTTAATGGGGAAACTGAATGGAGGTAGTATCCAGCTTGTCCTTGATCTTACAGCTCGGAAGTAATGGAAGTGGTTTTGATCTCAGGTGCATTTTACCTAAAATTAGCACTTTGAGGTACCAAATAGTGTAACAATAACTACAGTGGCAGCAACAATAATGCCAGCATACAGGTAACTTTTATCAATCACTTGCTTATATATCAACCATTGTTTGAGGAACTTTTGTACACTAACTTATTTAACCTCTGTGCTGGCTGGTTTTTAATGTCAACTGGACAAGGCTATAGTCACTTGTGAAGAGGGAAACTTAATTGAGAAAATATTAGAGAGAACTTAATTGAGAAAATTCCCCTACCAGATTGGATTTTGACAAGCCTATGGGACATTTTCTTATTTAATGACTGATGTGAGTGGGCCCATCACAAAAGGGAGTATTGTAACCTCTGGCCTGGTAGTCCTGTATGGTATGAACAAACCATGGGGAGAGAGTCAGGAAATAACATTCCTCCATGACTTCTGCTTCAGTTCCTGTATCCAGGTATCTTCTGCCTTGAGTTCCTGCTCTAACTTCCCTCTATGATGAACTGTAAGCTATAAAGTGAAGTAAATCCTTTCCTCCCTAACTTGTTTTTGATCATGGTGTTTTATCACGGTGATAGAAACCCTAAAAAAACCATCACAGAAGGTTTGAAAGGAAGACAGTTTTCCTCCATTATTAGAGATTAGTATACTAATTCCATTTCTGTCTCAGACTTGTCTCATGGAGTCCCCACATTATTGCCATGAGATAGGATTTACTTATAGAAAATTTATCTCTTACTTTAAGTAGTTCTCTGTCATGGTACTGGAAGAATGCTTTGTAGGGGTATACTGCATGGTGCAGTTTGCTTATTACCCACAAGGTATCTGCCTTGAACTTTTTAGATTTTACTATAAGCAATTCTGAATGGGATATGATGCCATCATTTCCTGACTTAGGCTTCTGCCCCAATTCTTAAATATCCTGCTCTTGCCTTTCATTGCTTTTGCTGATATTTGGTTACTTGTTTTGGCTGACAACGTTCTTCCTCTTTACACACTATCTTCTGGAGGGTGGGATCTTTGCTTTGTTCAGTCCTTTCTACTCCTGGTGGCATTGGTGGTACACAATCCTGTAGCTTATGCAACATGACTATCCTTAAGGCATGCTCACTGGATGAGAGTGAGGATCTTGGGTTTGTCCCAGGTTTTCTAATTAGTAGTTCCATAAGGTTTGCCACGTATTTATATCTCTGTGCCTCATGTTTCTGCATATTAAAAAGGGGATCATGATCGAGTGGTAGTGACAGCACACACCTCAATCCCAGCACTCAGGAGACAAGAGGCAGATGGATCTTTGTGTGTTCAAGGCGAGCCTAGTCTACAAAGCAAGTTCCAGGACAGCTTGGGCTGTTACACAGAGAAACCTTTTCTTGAAAATCAAAACAAATAACAAACAAATTAAAACAAAAAAGTGGGGATAATGCTTTTGTTATACTAAGGGAATAGAACATAAAAGTAGAGATTCTGGGGATTCCAAGCTCAGGTTCAGATTCCAATTCTGCTTACTGCAAGGGCATCTGGGGACAAAGCAAAATGCTCTATTTCTGCCTTGAAAGGTAAATACAGATAATAATAGCTCCCATCTCATGAAGATATGGTAGGGCCTAATGAGCCAAGCCTTGTAAAAGCACCCAGAACAAGTACCAATCAGTAATAAACAAGGCAATCTCAAGGTCATTTGCTAGTTAACTTGCTACTTAAAAATTGGAGTCCAAGTTCACCTTTAAATTCACTATGCTTTAGAATGTTCTAGAGTTTTGAGATTTGCTCCTTGTTTGACCTGCTTTCTCCTAGTACTGCAAATGGAACAGACACTTCCCTCATACTATTTCTCCAACTGACATCGTGATGTGCACGAAACATTTTCTATACCACCAGAGATAAGCATATTTTCCATCTGGAGATGGAGGAGGGCCTTCTTCTAGAAGGGAGTGAAAAGAGTCATGAAGAAACATAGCCCAGCAAAGGAAGATGCAAAAATAATTAAAATATGAAATGTGTTACTGCCTTCGCAGGATTTTGCTGTTGCCTAAAGGGAGGAGTGATAGACAGACATTCCCTTTCTCATACTGATACACGTTTTGATAAAGTCTGATAAAGACATTGGAAAATTAACAGATTAAGTTAGAAAAGGAGCTTGCATCTCATAAACAAGGAAAAGTGTGAGTTTAAAAGAGAAGAGTCCTGGGGTCCACAGCTTCCCCAACATCACACAACATGGCAGCCAGGGTTTGAGTCCTTTAAAGGGCTCTCTGGATGTGTGGCATCACCAGGCACAGCAGGGAAGACACAGAAGGTTGTTACTGGAATTGCGACAGCTTGTGCTTTGGAAACCCTAACAAACTCCACTCAGCCACATCTCTTCAATAGAACAATTACAAAAATAATTACTACTGAAAAGAAAGAGAGAGAGAGAAAGAAAGAAAGAAGATATTCAATGTGGCTACTTGAGAAGAAGAACAAGGAGATCCAATGATCCCATCAAGCTCATCTTTTGGGGATAGGAGGTTTAGTTTTAAATAGAAGGTAAGAAATATGCACCCCCAAACAAGGTATAGTCACACCACTTATTGATCCATTGTTATCTTGACTAATCTTGCCTGCCAGGTAGTCTGACAAGTTGTCATGAAATGACATGAAAATACATGAAATATCTTAGGATTTCTCAAGTTCTTCCTATAGCTGACAGCAGGGTTCAACTGTTTCCCAGTGTGGATCCCTGAGGATATTTCGATGTGTTGTGATCTACCTTTACTGCAGTCTAATAGCCACATGGGGACATCTAAGTGTCTCTTTAGAATGTCTTCACCCTTTCCAGGCCAGTTACAAGTAGAGCTAGAATTAGATCCCTGGTTTCCTGATATCTCATCCAGTGTTTCCCTCAACAATCCATTCATCCTCCTAGCCATTCAAGAATTTGTTTACTCGGATTCATTAATGGGTCCTCTACTGAGAACCAGGCATTCAGTGTGAAAAGAATAGGATCAAGAACAATGCCAATGATACATGTTTCTTTTCGTTTGTTTTCTTCTATGGAGGGCTTAATTTTATGTAGCACCTTCCAAGTCCCTGTCTCATGAGGGCCGCTGACCAGATGGCCAGAGGTTGTTTGGGACTTTTAATTTCTTGTCATCATCTCATCACTAAACCTTCCCATATCCTTTGCTTGTGACTCTAGACTATTTTTCCCTTCCTGAGTTCCCACTTGTTTTGGATTTTGAAAGTTTAGCATCCTTTTGTGCTTTGGGTATTGACATCTTTGGGCCATTTTATCAGTCATTTGAACAGCATAAATCTCTTGAGCAACTAGTGTATACCAGGGGACATAGCTTCCTGGGACATGCCCTGTAGGAGCACTAGGTATATTTGGGTAGACATTCTGAGTAGATCTTGCTACATGGAGCTTAGGGACATAAAAGCATTCTTATCATCTCAAGAATCAGTTCAGAGTACAATAGAGGGAGATTTAGAGCAAGCTGAGTTTGTTCGTTTTTTTTTTCTGTTTTTTCCCCCATTTATTTATTTGTTTTTTTGTTTGTTTATGATTGCAGTGTGTGTATGTATGTTTTCCATGTGTGTGGGCACACATATATGTGGGTACATATACATATGGTTATATTCGTGTACATGAATGCTGGAGGTTGATATCAGGAATCAACCACAATCACTCTTCCACCTTGTTCAATGAGGCAGGGTCATTCAATCAAATCTGGAGCTCACCAATATGGCTTGTTTTGCTAGCCACCTTGCTGTGGGGATCCCTTATCTGCTCCTTTTGGGCCTAGAATTATAGAGGGGCCTGGCATGACAGAGCAGGCCAGCACTTGAGTGGGTTCTCAGGATCTACTGTTACTTAGCTACTGAGTCATCTCTCAAGCCTAAGTAACTGGACTTCAATGAAGATCTTGATTTCCCTTCCTGTGAATTTCAGTTCTGATGCTAGAATTCACTGACTGACTGGAGAGATTAGTGAGATAATGTGGGTAGAATATCTACAACCTTCTTGTTCTTGTCAATAGATATTTGTCTTCCTTTTCCTCCTGAGCATGTGCTAGCTTCATGCCTATAAACTGAGTGAGGTACTATTCCATACTATATTAACTCCTCCTAGAGTAAACTAGTCTTGCTCCTCATTCTGAAGCCTTGGACATTATATCTGTGGACCCTAGGTGGCCAGCTTCCTTCCCAGGATTTTTGTAGTTTTGGCTTAGATAGGGAGGCAGGCATCATGCCAGGGAGGAACTGTGAGGAGGAAGTGGTCACCACCTAGACCAACACTCAAGTTCAAGGTCAAAACTTGATATGGATATGAACACTGCCTCTATCAATTTATGATAAGTGGGGACCCAGGCCAACACAAAGCTGGCACTTCTGTTTGAAAGAAAGAATCCCACTCATACTATTTCTAATAAGAGGATCTTATTTGAATGACATACACAAAATCAAAACTGGGACAAAATGGGTGACATCAGAGAACTAGGACTCAAGAACAAACAGGGCCAGGGCCTAGTCTTTGATGGGAGAGTAAAATGGAATGCACAGAGGCTCTCAGAAATCCTGCAGATGGCCAGTTATCCATTGCTCTACAGCAGTGCTTTTGCTCTCTGCACCTCAAATCAGGCCCTTTGCCCTCACCAAGGCTCCTGCCTACACCCTCTACATAGCCTCTGAATACCCCTGTCCTCTCCTCCTCCATGTTTCTAGAGTGCTGCCCAAGACATTCATTCCTCCTTATTCTGCACATTTTCAGGATTTGATAACTTCACTATCACTTCATCCAAGAGGCTTTCCCTGGTCTTCCAGTTCCACTTACATAGCTTGTGGTGTTCTCTCAAAGCTCTTTCTTAGAAGCTGTGACATCTGTGCTCAGCATCTGTCATTTCCCAGTTGTCTGTCAATTACAAGATGGCCAGAACTGATCTGTTTTCCAAACCCTTCACCCCCAGTCCCTGGTGCATGGCTTGATTGTGGGCGGTGCTCTGTAAATGTTTATTAAATGAAGGAAGGAAGGGCCATTTGTTTATTCCCATAACTTGCCCTTTGTATGCCTCCAGTTACATTCTGTGGTCTACCCTTGGCTATTACTCAGTTTTCTCAGCTTCCATAATTTCTGGTTTATTTTTGCCCATGCTAAAACTTGCCCTGGCCCTCCTATCCTCTAAAGGCCCCATTTGCACCTTTCAGCTGTGGATCCTAACACCGACTGACATCTTTTTATATTGCTTAGTTCAAACTGCCTAGAGAAAAATATGTGAATGGCTCAGCTCACCTTGTCAAGTGAGATCAGAAGGTTGATTCTTTGATTGACAGCCGATCTATGGACCAGTTGCCTTTAGGGCACAGGTCCAGTGAACCTTGTCCTCTCCATATCCTTACCAGCTGCATGTAGCTGACGAGCCCTTGAAATGTGGCTTATTCCACAGTTTGAAATTATTTCTGCAGAGCTGTAAAACCAACTAGGTTTAAAATTAATTTTCCTTGTTTCTTACTTTGTCAAATTTGTCTACTGGAAAAATGTAAAATGATTCAATTGTATCTCTAGTGGAGAGTATTAAGTCAATTGTAGCTAGAGTTGGGTAGGCAACTAGACAACATAGTGTAAAACAGGGGTCACTTGAGTGGCAGGAGGCATGTGAAGGGAGCCTTCCTTTAGAATGTAGAAAAAGAATATCTCCTGCTGTGTTTGGGCTACTGTAAGTTTCGTTAGAGTCTATTCACTATTCACATGGAGCTCTGTAGAGGTGTTAGCTGCACACTTTGCTCTATTGTATCAGTCATCTACACTGGGTAACAACAAGAGAATGAGCTTTGTGCCTTACAACCATATGCTCCCATTATTCCTGAGTTTCTATGAGCCAGGAGTCCACTCACGGTGTAACTGGCTCTTTCACTTGGAACCAGGGTGCTGGCTGGGTCTACCTCTGTCTCTGAAGCACTGGCCTGGTAGTTTTGGAGTGATTGAGGTTTTTCCTCAGTGTGGTCAGAATTTAGTTTCCTTCACCTGTCATTTACTTGTGGACTATTGGCTAGAGGCTGTCTTCACTTTGTAACAGATACTAACAGTCCCTGCTGTCTAGGCTTCCCAGTGTGACTATTTGTCATATGAAAAGCAGAAATAAGAAAGGATTCTTGCAAGACTGAGCCTGAATCACTTCCAAAAAGTTGTATTTGTCACATTGGTTTAAATAAATCGCAGGACATGCTCCCACTCTAGAGGAGGGGCAGTACAAGAGAGTGAGCACCAGAGGACAGTATCACAGGGGTCTCCTAAGCACCACCTGCCCACCAGAAGCCACATTGCATTCCTTGGGGCTGGAAACAGTGACACTGACCACTGGGTAGTCCAGATATCAAGGATAATGTTGAATCCAATGCCACTGTCTTCATCCTCTATACAAAATTGTAGAGACTGGGTGGCTTTGATCCAATAGAAATTTGTTCCCCATAGTTCAAGACAATGGCAAGTCCAAGATCAAGGTGCTTGCCGATTTAGTTTCTGTTGAGGCCACTTCCTGGTTCATGGATGGTTTTTTCTAGCTGTGTCCTCTGATGGTAGAGGAAGTGAAGAAACATTCTTAGGGTATTTTATAAAGATAATTATCTCACTCATCTCATTCATGAGGCTCCACTCCCAGGAATCCCTCCCCCCAAGCCCTACAACATGATAACATCATTTTGAGGCTTAGATTCTAACATGGATATTTTGGCAAGACAAGTGTTCAGACCATAACATGAGAGAGAGGAAGGGAGGGCCAAGATTGCCCCATGATGACTGAGGTGAAAACCCTTCACCTTCATTGTTTTTATAGGCATACCCATTCCTTTGCTAGTGGTGGAATTGAGTGGAAGCCATGACGGATGAGGTCAGGAAATGTTGCCATTCAGAAGGTGGGGTGGGTGGCAGGTTGATCCTTCTGAAATCCTATAGACTACAATGGTATTGAAGTGGTCTGTCTTTCTCTCTGCAGTATGTCAGAGGACATACTGGTCTGTGGGTGAAGGCAGGCTGATGTCTTCCTGTTAGAGATTGCTAATGTCCCCGAGGCTCTGTTTCTAATTTCAAAGCTTCTAAGCAGAAGGCACAAGACCATTTTTGCTCCTGGAACACTGTGGCACCCCACACTTTACCACACACTGCATATTGTCACCTGGGAGGTGTAACCACACAGATCTAAGAGGTGAAGAATCATGTTTGAGCGTGGGAGGGAGAAATCTCTAACAGGGACTTTATTCACTCATTTATTGAAACTTAGCAATGCAGTACCTAGTGTCAAACAAAATTCAATTATGCTTACTGAATAGATATTGAATTTTTGAACAATATTTTTGTATAATTACCATTTTCCTTCTGAACAAAATATATCCAAAATGTAGAACTGTGTTTGTAAGTAAAACTTTTTAAAAGCATCATTATCGCACAATAACCAGTGCATAGAACTGAAAGTTTAACACATACAGTTTGATGACTTAAAAGGTGTCACAAGCCCATAAACTATCACAACAATCAAGGAAGTAGATTTATCTGCAGCTTCCCAAGGTTTGTGTCTAATATTCCTGTTTGTTTGTTCTTGTTCATGGTAGGAACAAATCACATGTAATCTATCCTCTTAAATATTTTAGGTACATAGCACACTTCTATTAATTACAGGCTTTGTTTTGTGCCAAAGATCATTGCAACTCATTCTTCTTGAAACATTATAGTCTCTACAAACCACCCAACATTTCACAGATAACAGGAAACAAACAGCATTGGCTTTGTTTCCCCCCAAAGCTCTCCATAGGCACACATTTCATAGGCCTGGGGCTAAGGATGAGGATGCTGAGGCTCAGAGATTAGCTAAGTGGCTTTCAGAGCCTGGTACTAACTCCATCCCAAATCCCACACATCATGGAAAAACAAGTATAGATGCTTATAGTGAATGCTGGCTGTGGAGCACATACTGTTTCATGCATTCTAAATGGGCTGATTTAATCCACACCATGCTCCCCCACAGGTACAAATGGCCATCAGTGCCATTCCACAGGGAGAAAACTGAGGCTCAGAGAGATTATGATAGTTATTAGGGTCACACAGCTTATAAGAACAGGATGTACTTGGGTATACCCAGGAGGTTTAATCACTGTGTGTACTGGTTTAGTGTAGCACAGTCTTAACAGTTCCTGGCCCTTTTCTTTTCCAAATAAGGACATCTGTAAGATGAGAGTGGCCTGGGTTGGAAATGTAGTCTGATGGTAGAGTATTGGATCAAATCCCTAGCAATACACACACACACACACACACACACACACACACACACACACACACACACACACACACACAGTGACAGAGAGACAGACACAGAGACAGGTAGACAGACAGACAGACAGACACACACACACACACACAGTGACAGAGAGACAGACACAGAGACAGGTAGACAGACAGACACACAGACACAGACACAGACACACACACACACACACACACACACACACACACACACACACACACACACACACACAGAAAAACAGAGAGACAGACAGGAGAGAAGGGAGGTGAGGTGGAATATCCAAACTGATCCTGGAACTAGGCAGGTACCCTGTTTCCTCCTCCAGCTTTGTCTTGTCTTTTAGAGCTAATGGCTTAACTTGTCCCTCGGTGTCCTGCTCCTTCATAGGATGGATGCAGGGTAATTACCATTCCTCTCCCCTCCCTTCTCTCCCTTTCAATACTTTGTAAACTATTTTTTCCCTGTTCTATCTTTTGAGCCTTGCGCTGCTGCTCATTTGGATAAGATCTGGTACCCAGGAGTCTCTCTGATGTACAACATCACAACCTAGCCCCTTCCCAGGGGAAGCCAAGGGAGAGGATGGGAGCACTGGGAAATGTGTCCCATTAAATTGGCCTCCTGCAATCTGCAGAGTTTAATCTTAACTTGAAAGTGTTTTTGATCGGCTTTCAGGCTGCTCCTTCCTTTCTGCCCACCCCTGTCTTTGGGCCCAGCACCTTCTCTTTCCCCTGCATGCAGAGTGGTTTGGGATTGGAGGTGGGGAGGGGTCTAAGTGCCCTGTTTCTAATCTTTATCTTCTAGCTGTCTTTCCGACTAGACAGCCGTGTTCACTTTTATTATGTTAAAAGCACAGAATCAGGCTAACCTTCTCGCTATCCATCCCGGTTTTCTTTCTAAAGCACCTTCTTCCCAGCTGCAACTTCCTTCCTCCTCCGCCCTCCCCCTCAGCCTCCTCTTCCCTTGACTTCATCCCTCTCTCTGGCTTTCGAACTTCTTCTGGGACTGTGTCTTCAAACCTTTGAATGCTAGCTCCCCTGCTAAAAAACAGAGCAAGGTCTGATAACCTCAATGGCCCAGGAATTGCTGGGAAAATAACACCTTAGTGCTTGAAGGTCTCACTTTGTATTCATTTGCAGAAGGCAGGTTTACAGAGAGAGGCAGACAGTTTGCTTACTCCATCAATGTAGTCCTTGCAAGGAAATATCTATCCATACAGCAGAGCCCTTAGGTCCTCTTCTTCCCTGTGGAGCTATGAGCCACTGTTATTATAAATCAACCAAATCCACACTGGTAAGATAGAAAAACGCTGGGCTGGGCTGGAAAAAGTTGTTTAAATATTTAGTGTGTACCAGATTCAGATGTGAAATCTGGTCCTGCTACCTTCACCCAGTGCTGTGGGACATTGGGGATACTATTGCCCAGTCTGATCCTCAGCCTTCTCATCTGCAGAGTGGGAGGATAATAGGTCTTGGTTCCTAAGTTTTTGCTGGCTATTAGATATTAGATATAATATTAAATGATATTTATGATTTCACTGGACCATTGTTCAATAAAATCCATTTGGAATGCTTCGCTTGGGATTGATCACAAGGAAAAATGACAGAGTTTTAGAAACTAGTGTTTCCCTCTTATCTCGTCTCGAAATACATCTAATTGTACAATTTTTGGGAAAGATATTGTCCTTGGCTACTTTATTGAGGATTTTTATTTTTGTTTGTAAAACAAAAGATAATTCTAGTTTTGATTGTGGTGAGGTTTCAGTTATAACATCGCCCTGTGAAAACAAGACCATTTCAAATGAGCATGTGCATGCTAGGCAAGTGCTCTATCATTTTGCTGCATTCTTATTTCTATAACCTGTTCTTCTGCATTCACTGCAGTCACCCAGCTGCTCACCTATGCTCTTGCAGACTATGAGTCTAGTCCATGCTACTTTTATTTTGAAAAGTAGTCTCCATTATTCTTCTCTATATTGCTTTATTGTGTAAACGTTTCATTAATCCAAACCTTGCATGCACTCAACTTTGCATATGAATTGAAAATTTGAGATTTGGGCCAGAACAAAAAGGAAAGACCTGCTTGTCTTCCATGCAAGTCAACACACTTAGAACAGGAAATGCAGGTGAAAATATCAGGGGCAGTGGGAGGCTGAAGTGCTGCTTTAGGTTTCAGGCTTGAGCTGGCACTTGAAATTCAGCCATTACATCTACATCATTTAATTCCAGGCTTCGATTCCTTATGTGAACATGGTTCTCTCTGGCACCCTACCAGTTTAATAGTCATCCATACATTATATATGTATTCATACCTAACATATGTATCCTTAAAAAAGGATGAGTTAGCCAGGCGGTGGTGGCGCACGCCTTTAATCCCAGCACTCGGGAGGCAGAGCCAGGCGGATCTCTGTGAGTTCGAGGCCAGCCTGGGCTACCAAGTGAGTCCCAGGAAAGGCGCAAAGCCACACAGAGAAACCCTGTCTCGAAAAACCAAAAAAAAAAAAAAAAAAGGATGAGTTACAATAAGGAATGCCAAGAGTAAGCATACATCAAATGATAGTTAACATTAATTGTCAACTTGATACAATCTAGAACCACTTGGAAAGAGAATCTCAGTGAGAGATTATCTCCACTGGTTTGGTCCCTGGGAACATTTGTGAGGGAGCGTCTAGTAAGATAGCTGATATGAAGAGACCCAGCCTGTTTTGGGTGGCACCATTCCCAAGGCAGGGAGTCCTCTATACAAAAGTAGAGAAAGTGAAGTGAGTACAAGCAAGCAAATTAACATATATGTCTACATTTTATTTGCGCTGTACTGTGGATGTTATGTGACTAGCTCTTTGAAGTTCTGGTGTTGATTGCCCCACAATGATGAACTATAACCTGTGATTGTAAGCTGAAATAGACTCTTTTGTCCCCTACACTGCTTTCTGTCAGGGTATTTTATTCTAGCATCAAAAATGAAACTAAAGCATAGGCTATATTTAGGAACAAAAGAGAAAACAGTATCAGGAATAGGCAATAATGTCAGAAGTTCATGCATTGGAAGCCTCAATGTAAGGTACGGATTCTAACTCATTCTGCCTTCACTACTTTGATACAGGCTCTGACCACTTCACCCTGATGTCTGAATTGACTTCTACTATCATACTCCATCACCAGCATGGTCTCTCTAGATCCAAAGCAGATGATGAGAGGTGACAGCCACTTTTACCTATAATGTTGGCCAAACCCATGCAGTTTCTCCTAGGCTTCCTTTCATACCTTTCTCTGACAGTTGAGAGTCTAGGTCCTTGACTTTCCCGACCATGGGGCTGTTATTCATTGTGTCTTCTCCCTAAGTAGGGAAAGGAGGAGGCATGTGGGCTGAGTTCTCTTTGTATACATATCTCAGTCATTAGACACTTGTGTCTCAACTGAGTGCCCTGTTTCAGAAGGCTCCTGCCTGCAGTTCTTGGTGACCACCTGTTCTTCTCCATCTATTTCAGAGCTGCTGACAAAGGTTCATGGGGGCCCTGTAATGTGTGACCATGAATCTGTTGTGAAATCTGCCTTTGTCATCTCCTGTGATGGCTGAGTCCCTTTCTGTGTGGGAGGGATGGGGGTGAGGGCCTTTGTCACAGCGCATTCAGTACTGCATATTTTAGAAGAGCAAAACAGAAACAGGTGGTTGATTAAATAAACATGTCACTAGTGGTCAAGGTAACACAAGCAGAAACTTGGTGTCTAATGGGACCTATTAAAGAGCTTTGATTTTCAGTTGAGAGTCTCACCATGGATCCATCACTGAATTTGAACAAGTCCATGCACCTCTCTTGGCTTCAGTGTCCTTACTAAAATAGGGAAGGGCGGATGTGCAGATGTGGTAAACTTTAAATCTAAACTCTGTGCAAGGATAAATCCCTACCTGATATACCGTATTCATAGGTTGTTTTTTTTCCCTGCACATTTTAACATTTTGAAATTGATTTGCATTTTACAATCAATGTCATGTCACAGTTTAATTGGCAACATTTTTTTCCTTCTTGGGTGATGCATAAAATTATAGCGTGTCATTCCATGGATGAGATTTTAAATCTGATGAATTATGTGACATCCTTTTTTCCTTCTTCTTTCTTATGATCATGTGAATTGAGTGGAAGAGCCAGGTATCCCAGCAGCTAGTGTCTGCATTTCACATCAGTTCTCAAATTAAGACATCTGGTTTAATCATTAAGATTAAGTTTAACTTCATCAAGAAAAAGCCCCTCAAATAACAGTGTCTTTAGAAAAGTCATTTATTATCTCCTCACATGCATGAGTTTCAGAAAATGGCATGAATATTTGATATGGGGGCTTCAGAGTGAAGCCAAAAGAGGGGGATATGTGAGCTGGATACTGGCTAGGCAAGCAGCAGCCTCTGCTACACTGGTGACCACCGGAGACGAGGGATCTGGGTATCAGGAGACAATGTGTCCAAGTTCATTTTTTCTTATTTGGTTTCTGTTTTTTCCCCCTATGCATAATGTAGTTAATGATTTTTCTATCTAATGAAATAACTTTCGTGTAAATTATATGAGACATAGTTATGAAACAGTTTCTTTAATTCAATCATCTCTAAAATGAAGGGATTCTGTTTCATTTATAAAAAAAATCTTTAGAAGATAAAGACCATCATACACAGTTTCACTCCATTCAGAATCATTTACTCTTTTTCTTAAGCATGAAAAGAGTCCTCCAGGTGTTTCAATATGTCCTTCATACCTTTGGATTTATGGATAGATATATCTTTATCATGGAGCAACCTTGTTCCATTCCTAGTGCCTATGTGCCTTCAGACCATTGTCTTCCTTCAAATCCAGTTCTTCATCCTGAACTTTTGCCTCTTCATTAGGGACAGACACAGTACATTTGGACTCGGGCTTAGGTTGCAGATATCCACATGAATGTGGATGATAGCTTGATGAAAATGCAATGTTGCCAGGTCAGATTCCCTGGCTTAATTTCTGTACTAACTTTAATGTCTTCAGAAAAATTGTATTAGAAAAATCTCTAATACCTGGTGGTTTGTGAATGTTTGGGTGTAGCTAGAGTTTTCCTGCCTGGCCCACAGTCAGGACAAATCTCTGTCACCTGCCAGTCCCACAGCTGCTCAGACCCAACCAAATAAACACAGAGACTTATATTGCTTATAAACTGTATGGCCGTGGCAGGCTTCTTGCTAACTGTTCTTATATCTTAAATTAACCCATTTCTATAAATCTATACCTTGCCATGTGGCTCGTGGCTTACTGGCATCTTCACATGCTGTTTGTCATGGTGGCGGCTCGCAGTGTCTACTTCTGCCTTCCTGTTCTTTCTTTTCTCCTCTCTGTTAGTCCCGCCTATACTTCCTGCCTAGCCACTGGCCAATCAGTATTTTATTTATTGACCAATCAGAGCAACACATTTGCCATACAGAACATCCCACAGCATTTGGGAGTCCTGAAATCTGATATGAGTGAAGTTGATAACACTTTTGCATAGATTTGTAACACGAATTGCTAAATGGTCTTATTAATAGAAAACCTAGAGCCAGATATTTGGGTGAAAGCTGAAAGATCAGAGAAGCAGAGCAAGCCAGCCATGTTCTTACCTCTGCAAAATCCTCAGCCTCAAGAAGAGAGTTCCTATTTCCTCACGACTTATATGCATTTCTGTGTCCTGCCATATTACTTCCTGGGATTGAAGGCATGTGTCCTTCCCAAGAAAAGACACGAGATCTTAAGTGCTAATATTAAAGGTGTGTGCCACCACACCTGTCTCTGTTCCCAGTATGGCCTTGAACTCACAAAGATCCAGAAGGATCTCTGCCTCCTAAGTGATAGGATTAAAGGTGTGTGCCACCACTGCCTGACCTCTATGTCTAATTCTAGTGGCAGGTTCTGTCCTCTGATTCCCAGATGAGCTTGATTGGGATAGCCAATAAATCACCACACAGATCCAAAGCAACCTTTGACTCACAGTGGAGTTTTTGTAGGACTCTGCAATGGGGAGTGTCTCTGCTAGAGGCATAGAAACACTGGTCTCTTCTTTCTCTTTTTATAGAGGAGAAAGATGGTCAGAGAGTGGGAAGTGGCATCCCTATGTTCATAGTATGAATATCAAAGATGAGATAAAGCTGTTCCATCTCACAAATGCCTTTAAAAAACCCACATCCCAACTCTGAACATCTTCAAACATATAAACTTATAGCTTCAAAATTGCATTAAAATGGAATGCTTACTGAGCCTGGTGGCTTATGGCTACGATCATAGCTATTTGGGAAGTTAAGGCAGAAGGTTCCAAGCTCAAGGTTTACCAAGCTATAGAATGAGTTCAATACCAGTTTCAGAAAGACTTTCTCAAAGTTAAAAAATAATGAAAAAGAAGCATGTGTGTAGCTCAGAGGTAGTCCACCTGCATGCTATGCTTAAAGTTCCAGGTTTAGAGCTGGGAGGTGGTGGCGGCAGCACACACCTTTAATCATAGCACTGGGGTAGAGCCAGGCAGACCTCAGTGAGTTCAAGGCCAGCCTGGTCTACAGAGCGAGATCTAGGACAGGCCCCAAAACTACACAGAGAAACCCTGTTTTGAAAAAAAAAACAACAAACCAACCAACCAACCAACCAAACAAACAAAGTTCCAGGTTTAGTCCCTAGCACTGAAAAAGAAATTATTTCTATTAGAAAAGAAGGTGAGTTCCTTCTCAGTCAATGGCAAGCTGGTATGGGAGAAGCTCGTCTTGGAGGCTGGTAGTATTTGTCTCTTTCACATTACTTGGAGCAATCATCAGTGCTGACAGAAGTTACAGAGTGCTACTGCTACTAGCCTGACTTTCTGGACTAGAGGGGTCAGGGTAGGGTTGTCCTCTGACAAGATTTAGAATAAGGCAGACATCCCAGACATGGTTGTCCACAGGATGCTAATAGCTGCCTCTGTTGGAAAGTGCTGGGCAACAACTGATAACAAGGTGAAGTCTTTGACAGCATGGCTCTCACTTGGGTCCTGGGTTGAGAAATGCTCGTGAAAATAATGAAATCCCCTGGGATACTGTAGCAGTGAGATAGGTGTGCTCTGCTGGATGCTGAAGGAATATTCCCTAAGTTATAGATAGTATTTCAGTGGACCTTCATGCTAAACTGATGAGTACTGCTGCTCCTTAGATTTCCTTTAAGTTCAGAGAACCATGAAGAAGAGAAGACAGAAAGAGCATAAGAGCTCTAGAAGGACACTACATAAAAAAAGGTCGGTAAATCAACAGGATTGTCACACATATGGACTCACAAAGACTGAGGCAATGTATAGAGCCTGCATGTGCCTGCACCAGGCAGGTTTTTAGAGGTGAGAAAAGAAGTGGACACATGCTCCTACCCCTAACCAAGAAGCAATCTCCAGTTGATAACCACCCACAGATGAAAATTTAGTTTTCTCCAATGAAGTCTCACTGGGGAAACATACTATTTTTAAGGGTAGGCTGCATACTGAGCAATAGATAGACAACGGAAAAAGAACTCAGCAGCATCTTTGGAGGAGACTTGTCTAATACTGTCATTTCTGGGCTTTTCCTTTTTCTTTGTTTTAAAATTTTATCTTACTTTTAATTTTATTTTTATATTTTTTCTTTTCTCTACTGGGGTAAAATTTATTTTTAAATTTTTATGTACTTATATGTATTTTTATTGTCTTATTTTACTCTAGCAGTAAAAATTACATATTATGGCATCCAGTTTAGTAGTTTTATGGGGTTCCTGAATGTGGGAATGAGTGGGTCTGAGTCTATGTCTGTTTCTTCTGCCATTTCTTGAGTTCTTTTCCTTCTGTTTTGTCCTATTCTGATGTGTTAGTTTTTGTTTTGCTTTACTATATTATGTTATATTAATATCCCTTAGAAGTCGGTTTATTTACTAAGGAGATATAGAAAAAGGGTTAGTCTGGATGGGAGGAGAGAGGTGGGAAGGAGCTGGGAGGAATAGACAGAGAGAAAATGACAAGCAGAATGTACTATGTCCAAAAAAATCTATTTTCAATGAAAGGGGGTGGGGAGACCCTAGCCACAACCACAGGTTTGTGACTGGCTTGGTTGCAGCACTCTGGTGGCAGATCCTTTGGGTTCTCTTCAGCTTCCGGATTGATTTTGTATTCTCCTTAAGGCAGCCTCTGAGGCTCAAAAAATATTTTTCTCTTTCCTGTTAAACAACCCAATAGACATTTATCAGCTCTGATACACTTATAGCAAAATAAAAGACAGGCAGTAAAGGTGGAGGTCTATCAGAAGAAAAACCATGTGGTAGGCTGAGGGTAACAGGGAGACGGTAAAGATGTCAGAGCCCCACCCTTAGTGAACCTGATCTTATACCCGGCAAAGAAAGTACTGAGGATGCTTGCCTACAAGTTTTGTGTATGTATTTTCTGTCACTTTTGGCTTAAAAGCAGAAACTATATATATCATTACTGGAGGTGACATCAATGGCAAAGCCAAGGAGTTTGAATGAAGGAAAGTAGGAGGCAGGTCCTGTCTAACTGCATAGCTTTCAGGACCTGCTGGTCTTTGCTCTTTCCCTGTAGCCTCAGTAGCCTTTCATATTCTCTATGTTCCCAAATAATATATACTATTGGATCTGATTCAGGGTGCTCTCAAGCTTGGTTTTTCTTCCAATTCCACCTTAGTGTAGCAACTTGTAACTTCAATTACCTGCTACTTCCTTGAGGATGTCATTTGACCCCTGTGGTTGTACCCCATGTTAAATATTGCACTAATTATGTTTCTTCTTGCTGTGACCAAATGCCCAACAGAAGCAACACAAAAGAGAAAGGGTACCTGACTTACTGTTCAGAGCATATGCAGGTCATTGTGGCAAGAAAGACAGGACAGTAGCACTAACTCCTGTCTGCGGCTGTGGAGCCCTGTGGCTGGTCAGACTGTGGTAGGAGACTGCAAGTGGAGAGATTGCATGAGAGTCAGAAGTAAATACTATCTTCAAAGTCTGTCCTTGGTGACTTATCTCTGCCAGCAAAGCCACATGTCTCAAAGGTTCCATAAACCTCTCCAAAATGTAATCATCAGCTGGGAAGCAGGTATTCAAATACATGGGACATTTCAGATCCAAACCATAACATTTAGCCTGTTGCCTGATAGGCTCATGGCCATCATATAATGCAAACTGCATTCAGTCTAACTTTAAAAGTTCACATAGTTTTCACAATCCCAACACTGTTCAAAGTACAAAAATCTAGTCCCTTCTGAAATTCAACAGGAGCTTTTAGCTGTAAATTAAAAACAAAACAAAACAAAAACCAGTTACATACTTCCAACATACAATAGCACAAACCTTTTTTTTTTTAAAAAAGAAGAATGGAAGGATGGTAAAGATAGATCAAAGCAAAACTGACTTTCAGAATGGCAAATACCAAACATTATAGCTCAATGAACTGTATCTAGGACTCAGTGGCATCGTGTGAGCTCCAGTGGGTTTGCTCATTGCCATAACTCTACAGCCTTGACGCCCATTGTACACATGGCTTCTTTCTTAGAACAACTCTATTTGATGCCTACTGATTTCCTTGGTAGATGATAAATGTTCCTGGCATCTTCAACATTATAGGATATCCACTGAAACTTATATTTCACCATCTGTGCCCCATATCTTGGCCCTTTGGTCTCCTCATTAAGGAATGAAACCCTGCTACATATTGGTTGGCATCCCTTATACTTTTGGAAACTTGGTCTAAGCCTCAATGATCCTTCAACTCTTATATTCCATGTGCCTAAGAATCAGCACTTTCTTGGTGATGCCAAATGTTATGGTTAGCTCAAGATAGAGGCTTGCCAGCTTGGATCACAGATACCAGCCTCAGAGTGTTTGCTTGACTGAACCTAAGTACTTCCATAGGTAGTCCTGTCCTACAGTGTCCTTGAACCTAATCTGTTTAGGCATCCTCCTTTCTCGCACATTCATTCATAGAAAAATCTCCTAAATGCATTTGTACTTTTATATACTGGAGCCGTAGGGATCTAACTCTCAAGGTACTTTTCCTCTTGCTCCTGAGGAAAGTACTTGGCTTCTTATTTGTTCTAATATCTTTAAAAACCATACCAGTTCTTTTACATCTTCTCATCCACAATTTGCTCACCAAACTGCACTCCCCACATTTTTCTGTTCCATGTTTGCATCTGGATTCTCATTCTAAATCTGACTAAACCCAGCAAGCACTAACCATGACACAACCTGAATGCTACCTCATTTTGAATTTTTTCATCAAATAAATTAGTACTTTGCTTCAAAATCCAGTCTTATTCGAACATAAAGGAAACAAAAAGAATGTAGAGGGATTCTTTGTAAGAATGGAACATGAATGGCAAAGAATGGCAAGTCTTGATAGTGATTTTTTACTTTTGAGAGCCCCCCCCCCCCCCTGCACACAGCATTTATTGTTTTCATTTATACTGGAATTTGGTCTATCCTTCCAATATAATAATCTATTAAGCCCTGCTGACAGCACTCTAGCTCATAGTTTTAATTACTTCAATAGTTCTCCTGTGAACCAGTTCCAAAGGCCCAAGAAGCACATCAGCAGAGTTTTCACCACAATGACTCCACCCCAGCATTGATTTTCTGTATAAGAATTTTTTCTTCTTGCTTTAACCACAAATCTGCCAGAAGCAACTTAAAAAAAGAATGCATTTTGGCTCACCATTCATAGGGTACAATTGTAAAAGGGAAGGCATGATTGTGGAAATGTGTGACTGGTCACATTGTGGAAGCTTCTGTTGAAATTGCAAGTGGATGTCAACTTTAAGGTTCACATCTAGTAAGACACTTCTACTAAACTGGCCACTTTCTTCAAAAAGTCCATAGGCCCCCCTTTCCCACTAAAAAAAAAAAAATCAAGAACTTCCAGCATGGAATTCATATCAAAGCACATAAGACTGTGGGGCACATTTTGTACCCAAGCTATAACATACATAGGCACGCTTTTTATCTGACTATCAAAGCATGTACTACACCTGTGCAATAACTCATTTTTTCTGTTTTATTTATTTACTTATTTGTTCATTTATTTATTTATTTTACATATCAACTACAGTTTTCCATCTCTCCCCTTCTCTCAGTCCCTCCTTTTTCTCCTCTGCATCACCTCATCCACTCCTCCTCCATTTTTATGGTTTTCTGCCATACGTTAAGCCACAAAGATCAGAGATGTACTTTGTGTTATAATTTTCCTAGTGTCCAACATGGGCCCTGGTAAAAAGTAGGCACTCAGTTATTGTTAGTTGAGTGAATGAATGTTAATGGGCAAGAGGGCAGGAACTCTTGAACATTCTTCAAGGCAGAATCAAAGAGATGGTGTTTTATCATTACACAACGGGAACCTCATACTTATTCAAGGAGCCCTGAAATCCTCCTTGGTAAACATTAATAACATTTGAAATCTCTATAGTATTTTCAGATCTTGTATCTACATCCATTATCTAATTATGATCTTAATGACTCCTTGAGAGTGTTTAGGAAACGCACTTTAGTCCCTGGCAGATAAATCTGAACCTCAAGGAAGTCAATGGCAGTAATAAGGTCACATATTTAGTCTTTGAGGGAGAACCAACTCAATTCCAGGTCTAATTGAGTGCACATTCTGTATCCTTTTCCCCATTGTGCTAACACTCTTTGTTAGAAAAAAAAAAGCATTTTGTAAATTTGAAATAATTGGGAAACCAAAAATAACAGTATAGGCTTGGAAATAGTGTACATTTGGGCAGCCCATAGCACAAGCAGATCAATAAGAAGAAGGAAGAATGCTGCTGGTCCCATTGAAAGGGGTCATTACTTGAGATGGTCAGTTATTTCTAAACAAAATAATGGAATATATTCAAATAGTCATTGAAAAGAAGATGTCAAATTTTCTCCTTATAAATAGTTCTAAGGAATTTTTTTCTTGTCTTCTCTTACTGCTATGTTTCTATTACTTACTTTGTTTGAGATTCTCTTTTGTTTGAGATTCAAAAGAAAATGTAAAGCTAAAACATAGATATTCTTTCCTAGCAAAATTGAAAAAGTTTGTGCCTAATATTTATTAGATTTACTGTATGTGATACTGAAGACTGAAACTAGGGCATCACACAGGCTAGACAAGCACTCCACCATTAAGTCATAGCTCTAGAGATAGAAGATATATTTCCTAAACATATTTGGAAGCCTCCAAATTCATTAAAAGGTCAGAAGGTAGAGGTTATGTTCTTCAGGTGTGTGTTTTTGTTGTTGTTTTATTTTGTTTTTTTTTTTTTTGTGGAAAGGAATTATGTGAACTTATGTCAGTTCTTCTTGGGATAGCATGAATATAGAACTTAGGACAATTACTCTAAGCCTTCCTTATCATTAAAATCATTTGTTAATACATTAACTTACTAGAGAGTAGTATTTAAAAATTAGATACTTTTGGATAATTAGATTCTATTGGTTTGAGAAGAGGTACTAGGGAATCTTCCAATCTAATAGTTTTTAAGGAAGTCTGATGATTTGCATACTTGAGACCTGTGCTGGTTAGTTTTATTTGAGACCCGTGCTGGCTAGTTTTATGTCATCTTGACAAAGGTATAGTCATCAGAGAGATGGGATCCTCAACTGAGAAAAAATGCCTACATAAGACGAGGCTGTATGCAAGCCTGCAGGGCATTTTCTTGATTCTTGATTAGTGATTTATAGGAAAGAGTCTAGTCAATGGTGGGTGGTGCCATTCCTGGCATGGTAGTCCTGGGTTCTATAACTAAGACAGCCTCTAAATATAAGGAAAGAATACTGCCACAAAAATTATTAATTATTTTTTCACAACACCTATGTATGAAATACGTTGAAATTTATTCCAGATAATGAAAGCTGTATTTGATATTAAAATATCACAGTGTAATGGGCAATATCAACAAACTGAAGCACGACAATTTATGATTATATCAATTTGAAGCAAGATAGTTTATGATTATATCAATTGACAGAATTTAAGCAAATCCAAAATTCATTCATCATATAAGCTCAGAAAGATATAAATAGAAAGATTTGTTCAAATTGATAAAGAGCATTTAGGAAAAATATTAAAACTATTAACTACAGTACTTAAATTGGCCCCGACTTCCCTTCTGGACCACAGGTGAGTATCCGGGCCCAACCCAGACCACATCCCTGGGCACCAGCCACCCTGGGAAGACCTGCCCAACTTGGCCCCAGGTTCTGGCCTCCGGGCAGGTCCCCTTCTAGCCCCACCGGGAGGGATCCCCTTTTCCAAGCCCCCCCTACCCCACCCCCCCGCCGGCAGCCCCTGCAATCTCCGTGCCCTGCCCTCATGCCCATCTGCCCAAGACCCCAGCCATTTCCTGAGACTTAGAGACCGGTCCCCAGCTTCCATCCTGCCCCCGACTTCCCTTCTGGACCAGAGGTGAGTATCCAGGCCCAACCCGGACCCCATCCCTGGGCACCAGCCACTCTGGGAAGACCTGCCCAACTTGGCCCCAGGTTCTGGCCACCGGGCAGGTCCCCTTCTAGCCCCACCGGGAGGGATCCCCTTTTCCTTTTCCAAGCCCCCCCCCCGCAGCCCCTGCAGTCTCCGCGCCCTGCCCCCACGCCTATCTGCCTGAGACCCCAGCCACTTCCTGAGACTTAGAGACCAGCCCCCAGCTCCCATCCTGCTCCGACCTCCCTTCTGGACCAGAGACTTCCAGTCCAGATAAGAGCTTCCATCCTGCCCCGAGTTCCCATTTGGACAAGAGAGAGAGACTTCCTGAATCTGTCAGCTCTTTCTGAACCAAGTACACTGATAAGACCAAGAAGGAACCACAAGGAGATGGGCAGACGTCAAGGCAGAAGTACATAAAATGAAGACTGGGATCAAATTTGTCCACTCTGAGTTGACAAAGCACTATAAATATTAGCCATTGCAATATGACAAAAAGGAGGAAAAGACATAAATAGAACGCATGAAATACAATGATTTCAAATTGTAGAAAAAAACTACAAAGAATCAACATAAAACAAACAAAACAAAACAAAAAAATTTTAAAAACCCCCTAACAAGAGTTCAGCAAGATTATTGGACACAAGAGTAATACATAAGAATTAATACATATGCATACATTTCTATATGCTAATAATGAACATATATTAATCCAATTTAGGATATGTATGCTGAAAAACAAATAAACAAAATAAAATAAAATGTAGGAAATAAAAATAGAAGGAAAACAGTGTCACAGACTTTATTCCTCATATAATGAAAATGTCAATGCTTAGCCAAATTGATACAAAATGTTAACAAATTCCTATCCAAATCCCAGAAAGGATTTTAGTGGATATAAATAATCTTGTTTTAAAGTGTATATTGAAATCATTGGCTCTAGAATAGTTGAAATTATCTTGACAAAGAAGCAAAAAACGAGGGGTATAATTCTACCGGGTATTCAGGCACACTGAATAGCAATGGTAACTATGACATGAGGCACTAGCAGAAGGATAGGCACACAGATCATCAGAACAGAATGGCACACCTAGAAATACACACATAGCTGATCGAGTTTTGACTAGTTGCACCTATCTCATTGAATGGAAGAAGACAAGCATTTTTAATAATCCATGCTGGAGCAATAAGACATTTTAGGAAAAGAAAATCGCATGCACATCAGCACATATGACAAACAAAACAACACTGTAAACCTCCTTTATTGTAGTGGTCAGTATTGACTGCCAATTCGATTAGACTAAAAAACACCCAAGGGAATTCTGAAACACAATAGGAATTCTCAGTGATGATTAATTACAGGGGAGGACCATCCCTGAATGTGTGACAACATTCAATAAACTGAATATTTAATACAATAAGATGGTAACAAGAACAATGCTTGTAAGTATGGCATACTCTTTCTGCTTAGTTTACTGGGCCATCATGTAGTATGTACTCCCTGTTCTGATGAAACTTTTGAAAGCTTGAGTCAAAATTAATCCTTCCTTTAAGTTGTTCACTCGGGTACTTATCACAGTAATGGAAAACTAAGTTGGTACCAGGGAAATAGTCATTGCCATGGCTATCTTTACAAAGTGGCTCAGACATTACTGGAACTGTTTCCTGAGGTGAATTTGGAAAAAGTTCAGAGAAGTGAGTTAAGGAAAGCCTATGATGTTACAAGCAAAGCTTAATTTGTAACTCTGATGTGAATTCCAGAATGCCAGTTGGAATGAGTGCAGTATGATGTATATTCATGGGGTTTAAGACAGAAACAAGGTCTCTATTAGGAATCAGAGTAGAAGCTATTTGTGCTATATGACACACATTTTGTCCATACCTTAAGACTGGGGGATTAAATATAATGATTTAATAGAAAGATGATAGAATAAAAAATTTAGAATAAGAAGCTTCATGGCACCATAAAGTTGAGGCTATGACATGTAGTATCAGTTGCAATCCAGGAAAAAAACATAGATCAGGAAGACTTGGAGAATTTGTACTTTGGTTAGAAAACAATGTGTGACATTGGTGTTAAGGAAGATATGATTTCCAACAAAATTAGTAACATTAAAAAGAAACGAAGCTCTTTGCATTGGGAAAACAAAATACCTCAGAGGCTTCTTGAAAATTGTCCAATGTTCTCCCATCTCAGGCTCAGGGCATAAAAGAATAACTGATTTGGAAGACTTTCCCTTGAGACAAGTACATCTGTTGGGCACCCCACTCATACAAAGAAGTTTGACATCTGTACTCATTGGACAGACACTTAGAAGCCACTGCCACTGTGGTCCAAAAGGACATACCTACTGTTCAAATTGGCATCAGATACTGTCATTGTTTACATGATATTGGATTTGTAGGCCAGCAGAATGAAAGTTGTGGTATCATGGAAGCTTCCATCTGGGCTTCAAGGAGAGTCTGCAAGGCTTTGTTCCCATTCTTCCTTACTATTCTCCTAATCTTCTATATATCTGCACTGTATCTTTAAATTTTGGAAATATGTAATATGTTTTTTATTTTATATGGTCTCATGGTAAAGAGTTTGCCTTGAATGCCAGAAAATATGCTGGGCCTGGATTTCTGAACAACTTTTGAACTTTTAAGAAAATAGGAACACTGAAAGGTAAATAGAATGTATTTTGCATTATGAGAAGAGTAGCTGAAAGTTTTCCTGTGTCCTGCAATTGATCGGCCCCAAATAAACACACAGAGGCTTATATTAATTATGAACAGTTTGGTCTATGGCTCAGGCTTATTGTTAATAGCTCTTTTATCTTAAATGAACCCATTTCTATTAATCTGTGTATTGCCTCCTGTCTCATGGCTTTACCTGTGTTCCATTACATCTTGCTCCCCCAGTGGCCTGAATTGTTTCCCCCGACTCTGCCTTTCTTCTCCCTGTATCTTTGCTTGGATTTCCCGCCTGGCTATAACCTGTCTCGTGTAGCCGAATTTTAAAAGGTCTTATTAATAAAAACAAATCCAGAGCCAGGTACTGGGGTGAATAATGAAAGATCAATGAAACAGAACCAGCCACAGCTAACCTCACTTCGCCAATTTGTCAGCTGATCTTGTTTCCTCAAACTGGAAGCCTCTGTGTCCTCATCCAAATGGATCTCAGCTGAACTGCTGCTAACAGCCTAAAAGCTTAACAGGCTTCTAGTTCCTGGTCTTCACCCCTCACCTCATACCTTTCTGCTTCTTGCCATCACTCCCTGGGATTAAAGGTGTACATCACCATGCCTGGCTGTTTCCAGTATGGCTTTGAACTCACAGAAATCCCAACGGATCTCTGCCTCCTGAATGCTAGGATTAAAGACATGTGCTACCACTGCCTAAACCTATGTTTAATATAGTGGCTTTTCTGTTCTCTGACCCTCAGGTAAGTTTATTGGGGTGCACAATATATCAACTACAGTCTTGCCATAGGTCAAAGAAGCTTCTTAATTAACCAAATGGTAGTAACACATATTTACAGCATACAGAAAGACCATCCCACAGCAGAGAAGGATATGACCCTCTGGGGGGTTGATGGTGGAATTCCATCCTTCAGTGTGATATACTTGGGTGTCAAGTTGACAAGGGCTAGATTCATGTTGGGCAGTCTTCATTGTCAACTTGATTAGATTTAGAATTACTGAGTACATGGGTGAAGCACACCTCCTACTGTGTCTATGCAGATGTTTACAAAGAGGATAAACTAAGTGGAGAGGCCTATCCTGAATGTGGATTGCACTCACTACTCAATAGATTTGGACCTAGATAGACTAAAAAGAAAGAAAAACATGGTAGCACAGGTAAATCATGTTCTGCCTCCTGATCTCAGTGAAATAAGCCACTCTGATCCGACAGACCCTCCTTGTCTCCATGTATCAAAAGCCCTGAAGCCATGGACCAAAGTGAACACTTCCCTTTAAGTTGCTTCCCTCAGGTATTTGTCACATTAATAGAAAACTGACTAACACATGGATCACAAAAAATACATCAAGATGAATAATAGACAAATATAAAATGAAAATCGATAAAACTTTTAGAAAAATGTAGGAGAAATTGTTAAGGAATTTAGACTAGACTCAGTGCCCCAAGCACAACTCATAAAAAATAAAGATGTAATATGTTGGGATTCATGTAAAAGTAAAAAGTTTTACTCTGCCCAAACTTCTGTTAAGAATAAAAAATGTAAGATCAAATGTTTATAAACTGTAAATCAAGCAAAGAACTGTTATCTAGAATACATGTTTTATGTATAATGTTATAGTATATAATGTATATTACATATTATTTTAATTCTCATGTCATAATGTATATATATATATATATATATAAACATTATTTTAATTCTCATGCCACAGTATATAATATATATTACATTAGGTTTTCATTCTCAAAACTCAGCAGTGGAAAAGAAAATATTCTAATGAGAAAATAGACAAAAGATAGGAAGTCATACTTCATTAGAAAGGGTGGAATTTTTCTATTTGGTGCTGGGGATTAAATTTAGAGGCAACCTCTTCAAGGTTAAACATGTGCTCTACAACAGAGCTATGCCCCAAACCATTATTTCAATATTCGAAGTTCCAAATCTGTGCTTTCCTCCCAGTATACAGCATTGTTGCTACTGAGCACTTGACAGAGGACAATCCTATCCAATACATACTTCAAGTGTACACTCTCAGTTTCCAGGATGGCATGAAAGGAGAACATAAAATGTATCATTAACAAGTTTTATACTGATTGCAAGTTTAATTGATAATATTCTTGCTACACTGGGTTAAGTACAATATGTTATTAAAATTTAAAAGACAATGATGCACTTTTATTTGCAAGTAAGCAAATTAAAAATGTTTAATCATTAGATCAATGCAAATTAATAGCCAAATGAAACTTTACTTCACACTTATCAGAATGGATAAAGCAAAAAACAGTGACAACAAGAAACAGTATCAAGAAAGTTGAGAGATGGAGTCATTCACAAATATGACCTGCAACATGTTCTCATGCACATTCATCTTAGAGAAAAGAAAAACCTCTGTTCATTGGCAAAACTGTTCAGAACAGTTTTATTCACATCTACTGTTTATGGATGCCTGTGAAATTGTTGGGTTGATGTTATTTTAATCTAAATCGATTAACAGATGGGTTCTTATGGTAACAAAGTGAAGAAATGGATATAAAATGAGTTTGTGATGAAAACTGATACACTGACATGGGTTAGTTACTATGTACTATTTATGAGGACATACACATGGAAGTATTGATATTAATAATTTATCTTAATAATATGGTCCCATGTTTGCTGTGTTGGTGAAAGAGGATGCTATTGCTTATTTTTTAAAAGCAGACACATGAGTACTCTTGTGGTACTTGGTGGGCTTATTTCTTAGTTCACACTTCATGGGATTATTTCTTAGTTCAAAGTGCACAAACACACACACACACACACACACACACACACCACCCACATGCACCTGTATGTGTGTGTAGTGCATATGTCCCTCTGTGTCCATGGTGCCTTTGTTAGTGTTTGTTGGAAACAAAACCTTACTGTTTACATCCGTGCACCAAAAGACAAATCTGGTAGAGAGCAGGACCTGGCCCCAGGAGCTGACTTCCTGCAAGGTTGTTTGAAAAATTCTTTTGCAGGCAGACACGAGCACAGTCTAAAATATATTCCTCATGTCAGAACCATGTCTAGTGAATTTCTGTAAGTTTTAAAGGGAAAAGCAAAGCACAACCCTCTCTTTGGTCTTCAGGTGTTTGTACTACTTTTTTTCTCTTTGCATGGTATAAAGCCAGAAAGGAGAAAAATGTTTCCAGCAGAAAAGGAACTATATTTATATCCACGGGTCTTCACAGGCAAGGGTATTTAGCATGAGGGCAAGAGGTTGAAATTGAGAGTTAAACTTTGTGGGTCTTAATCCCATCAAAGCCATTAGTGAGGGGCTGAGGAGATGGCTTAGTCAGAAGGGGGCTTGCCACTTAAGCATGAGGGTCTGAGTTTGGATCCACAGTACTCACATAAAAAGCTAGGTCTAGTGGTGTGTGTATGTAATCCCAGTGCTGGGCAGGCATGGAGAGGAGTCTCTTAGGGCCTTGCTCATCACTCTGTTTAGAAGGATTAGTGAGCTATAGAATCAATGAGAAAAGTTGTCTCAAAAAATAAGGTGGTGAGCAATTGAAGAAGGAACTCAATGTCAACTTCTAGCCTCCACATGATTCCACATTGCATATACAGGGCATACACATGCACAGCATATCTAAACAAATAGGCATACATATGAGAGAGAAGAGAGAGAGAGAGAGAGAGAGAGAGAGAGAGAGAGAGAGAGAGAAAGAGAGAGAGAGAGAGAGAGAGAGAGAGAGAGAGAGAGAGAGAGAGAGAGAGAGAGAGAGAGAGACTGAAATCTATCATTGGCTAACAAATCTAGGAAAAAGCCTAAGCTTCTGAGGACACAAACTGCTTATTACTTGCATAGGGTCATGCCTAGATTGCCAAATTTAGACACTGTTGAAAGTGTTATAAAATTGGTATATATGATAACTACTACAGAGTGAACGCATCTTTGTTTGATTTCAAGAGTATCATTTCATGTCTCATCATCAGCATTTAAAATACTTAAGAGAAATTAAATGTTTCTTCTGTCCTGTGGTGGGCTTTCTACATTAACTCTGGGAAAATTCTCATCATGTGTTTATTTTAAACAGATGTTTGCTCAGCATCTACTTCATGCTAGGCACTGTGTTAAGTAGTGAACACCAAATATGGTTGTCATATAAAGAAATCTACAATCTACTGAGGGAAATAGGCATAAAGAGAGGGAATATGTAAATATACAATTAGAACTGTGGTAAGAGCAATATAAGTAACTCAGAGCAGCTAACTGGATTTATGTTTTAGCCTGCTATCAAGGAAGGCTCCTCTGAGGAAGTGACTTTTAACCTGACATCCAGTGAGGATTGACTGAGTTGATAGGGAGATAAAGTATTTCCTGAATTCTTTCTCATCCCCCACCTCCAATGACTCTACAGAACAAACATAAAATTGAATTCTTATTCCACTGTGAAAAGTAAGTAAGAAAGGGGGGAGGAGGATCTATGTAAGGAAAATATTAAGCAATAAATCTTATTTTTATATCGTAGTCTCTTTCCTTCAAACTGTTCCTAATCCCCTGACTTTTGGTTCATAAATAGAATGTTTTTTATGTTATAGCTTAGCCTAAAGACAACGAGCAATTTCCACAACAAATGATTTATGTACTGAAATCTGAAGAGGTTTTACTCATAAAAGTACTTCAGCTATTTCTCTAGATCATCTGACTTATCAGAGGCTGGCTTGCATGCTTCTGAATTAACTGCAGATTAAATGATTCAAGCCAATAGGAGAAGCATAAAGATGCAGGCAGAGGCCACTGAAGAGGGATGCTCACTCCTGTGGTTGAGTATTTACCCACTTAGATGGCACAAGACTTCCATTGGTCATTTCAGGACTAAAATCAAGAGTGGTAGAAAGAAGAGATTATACTTGGGGAGTTACCTATGCATGAATGTTCAGCCATCAACACACTTATTAAAAGCTTGCCAAGTGTTAAACACAGAGGGTACAATGGTGGATGCATTAAATGTGGATGTTTTTTCTCCGGGGATCTGCAGTCTGATAGGTGAATGAGATGATAAAACAAATATGCTACCTACAAATATATCTTGATGGCAGTGTCATGAAAATAGATTGTGGGCCAGACTGTATTTGATCCTCCAAAATGTATGCCGTTTCCCCTCTGATATAGAACTCTTTTTCTCATATCCAGTCAGTTGTCTGCCTACTAATAAATAAATACATGTATTAAGTTTTTATTGTGTCTTTTGTGCATGTATTTCTCTGTGTAGTTTATGTTTGTTTATGAACATATGTGTGAAGGGTCACTCTCTGTTTGATGCATGTGGGAGCCAGAAGCCTACACTGTATGTCTTCCTCTATTGCTCTCCCCTTTATTTTTATGCAGAGTCTCTCACTGAACCTGGAGCTTTTTGATTTGACTTTATCGACTGGCCAGAGAGCCTCTTGGTGTTATAGACACATACCACCACACCTTACTTTTATTGAGTGACTGGATATCTAAACTCAGGTCTGCTTGCTTATGTGACAAGTCATTTCTAGTCCCCTCCCCCAACTGGCCTTTTATTCCATGCCATTAATAGGTGCTCCAGTAGATGTACCAGGTGGGAACCCACCTCCAGAAGCATTCATAATATCAGGGGTGTAAAAAGCTGTTTTTGCAAAGCCTTACAGTACAGAGCAGAGGTGGGTACATGTGTCAAGAGTTTCTAAGAATCTTTGAATATTCAGAGGAACTGAGATCTTATTTAGCTGGGGTGACTGACTTCATGAAAAAAGAATTCAACCAATATGTTCTGAGTGACTAACTTGAATGCAGGCTGCATGCTGGATCCTAGAGTTGCAAAGATAATCAGAAGCACTGTCAAAAGACAGCTTCTAGTGTAGAAGATGAGAGTGTCTCGTGTGTGTGTGTGTGTGTGTGTGTGTGTGTGTGTGTGTGTGTGTGTGTGTGTGTGTGTGTGTAGAGGGACAGAGAGAGAAAGAGGGGGAGGAGAGAGAAAGAGTGTGAGAGAGAGGCAGGCAAAGAGGCAAAGAGATAGATATATGATTATTTCATTACAATGAGAAACATTCACCTACTTAATAAATATCTGTTTAGGCTTTATCATGTACTATCACACATGGGTACAAAGCTATCAGGATACAGACTGATGGCTCAATATATGTGTTACATACTTGATAACTCTCCTGAAATTCAGTCTTAGACAACCAATATACTACTATACATGGCCTCTTGAGTGTCTAATGAGTATTTTAAGCTTACCATATCCCAAATCACATTGTTAATTATAGTATCTCTAAACCAACTCCTCCATGATCTTCCCACTCTAATAATCAGAGTGTACCCCTCTCCATTATTTCCAATGCCCAAGCAAAGATCTAGATATCATTTTTATTCTTTTCTTTATTTCACATATTCATTAATACATCAGAAAATTCTACTAACTTTGCCTAAAAATAAACACCAAGAGTTTGACTTCTTTTCTCTACTATGACCATGTCCTTATTCCAAGCTACTAGCTTCTTCTTAAGTCTAAATCATTGTCTTGGCATTCTGACTAGTTCTCTCTTTCTATTATTGCTCCCCCATTGCCTACATAGTAATCATGACAGGTTTTAAAAACTGCAATCCATGGGGACCTTTTCTTTATTTGTCAAACATATCAAGCATCTTCCTGTATCAAGGTCGTTGCATTTGCCTGGAAGGTTCTTTTTATTGTTTTGTTTTGTTTCTGTTTGGTTTTTTCATGACAGAGTTTCTCTGCATAGTTTTGGTGCCTATCCTGTATCTTGCTCTGTAGGCCAGGCTGGCCTTGAACTCACAGAGATCTGCCTGGCTCTGACTCCCAAGCTCTGGGTTTAAAGGCATGTGCCACCGCTGCCTGGCCGGTGGAAGGTTCTTATTACAGATTAAATTCTCTCAGATTTTTCTTGATATCATCAGCAAATAAACCTCTTCAAGCAAATGTCTTGCCCCCAGAAAGCTTAACGAGTGTTTTGCGAAATATGGATGAATACACCATTTAATTATTAAGTACCTTTTAAAACCAATTTTTTTTTCTATTGTATTTGGTCAAGAAAAATATCCAAAACCTTTCTTGAAGGAAAATTCTGGTTCCTGGCAAGTAAGGTAGTATAGTACCATGGGAAGAAAGTTGTATTGGAAATAAGAAAGTGGGTTCCTATTGCCAGGTTTGTTCCTGCCTAGCTGCTACTGACTTTTTGTGGCAAGTTATTAAGGGGCTCCATTCACTTACTCAAATCATGAGAGCTTTTAATCAAATAATATTTGATTATATTCCCAATAATTTAAGTTCACTGAGGACATGTCAGAAAGAGAGTCTAACAACATCATCATTATCACTTTTGGATCACAAAATGTTCCATGTGACTCAGTGACAAGTCTTCTGAGGTCTATCCTTAAACATTAAGAAGCCCACTTTTTTTTTAACCACCATTAGTGACATTCCACCCACCTACTTACGTTTACTGTTCTTTTTCTCAATCATCATTTAGGTACAAAAGTAGATTATTAGTTGTTGGTCATTCTAAAGTCTCTAATTTGGGAACATTACATGCACTACGTGTAAGTCTTACCACTGCCTTGCATTACAGGAGCTAGCAAAATTTTACAGTGAAATGAAGAAAATGAAGGTATAAATAACTTACAAAGTCAAAGTCTATGCTTGAAACCTAAGAGATGGCTCAATCTGTAGAGTGTTTGTCTGATATGTATGAAACCCTAGGTTTAAACTTCAGCATAGTATAAACTAGGCACAATGTTGCACACCTGTTATCCCAGAACACCGAAGGTAGAAGCAAGGGAACTACATGTTCAAAGGCATCATTGGTCATCTAGCAAGTTTGAGGCCATTCTGAACTATATAAGACCCTGTCTCAAAAATAGAGCAAAAAGAAATGAAATGATAAAAAAAAGAAAGTTCATGTATACAGTTCCCTGAACCATGACATATTTATGCTACAAGCCCCAGAAGGTCAAATACCTTAATGGAATTTCATTTCTGATCCTCACCATCTATATAGCATTCAACACCAATGTACAACTGTGAGCCTCAATTTTATCACTTGTAAAACAGAGCTTTTAATATCAACTTCCTTACGTTCACAGAGCTGCAGTCTACTTATAAGCCTCCTGTGAGTTGGTACAAGAGAAAACACCTAGCAAAGTAAGAAAATGTTTAAACTACCATCCACCTAAAGGTTTTATTTTCCATCAAATGCAGAAGAAAAGTCAGGAAATAGTTGAAAATTGAAGAAATCCTTTGCAAATGTGTCTGTCTCAAAGGAAAGATGAGATGGAGCTTCATTTGGGCTGACTTTCCAGTCTAATGACCTAGAATTCACTGCGATGCTTTTATTCTCATCCCAATGTGCTGCAGCCCACATGAAAATGTCTGATAAACTGGAGCTTCTTTTGATGCATGGGAAAAGAAGATGTTTTCGATTCCAGGCACCCATATCATTTCTGAGTATTTTTCTTCATATTCTTCTGGGGGTTTTGATCTCGTATTACTACTCTTTTGATTTGAAGGATAGGAGGAAAAAAACCTACAGGACTTTTCAATTATTTATCACACAAGGCATTTAAGGCCTGGTTTCAAAGTTTCTTTCTGGATTTCTACAGTCACTCATGCACATCAAGATGCTGATCTGCCCTCCTGGGAGGAGAGCTCAGTAAAGGCCAAAGGATGTGTCAAATTGATGTGTGGGAGCTCTGATGCTGTGACCCAGACAACCATTCCTAAGCTACAGGCAGCAGAAGCAGCAGCATGATGGGCGGGGCTGCTGGGAAACTCTTACAACCACTGGATTCTTCAGTTTCACCCTGACCTTAATGTTTTTGTCAAATAAAAGGAAACCATGCCTTTATTTAAAATATTATACTCAAGGATACTGAGGCATCGGACAGTATTCAAATACCAGCTCTACCTCTTACTGGTGGCTGGATAAGTCTTTAAATATGTATGAGCTGAACATTTTTACTTCTAAACTACAGGTAGTCACAGTCAATTTCAACTTTAGAATGCCATAGCTCACATAGAACATGTACATACACCATAACCAGGCCAGGACTTTCAGTGGGAACAGATAAGCAGAATTATTATAGTTGATGTCTTCATCTTTTCATGGGAAAGAGAGACATGATAAAGTATTTGTACAAAAACATAATTATAGTAGTGCTAAGTGGATGGGTGGATGATGAGGGTGGCCTTTTCCAACACCTAGCCAAACCATCTGTGATTGTGTAGCAGTCATGTGCTTTCAATGTGAATGCAGAAACTGAACCCAATCTCAGTGCTAAAGACAATCTAAATACCCAGATCCATCCTGTGTAAGAGCCATCATTCATCATCACTGTGACTGATTCAGAGATAATTTCGTGCTCTGAAAATAAAAGATAATTACAAGATTTTTATGTTGTGAAAGGGATTCTATTTTATGCCATAGGTTAAGACAGAAGAAATATTGAAGTAACAGCTTCTAGAGGTCACTTTTAAATCATTGAAAAAAAAACAAGCTTAGGGTGAAATCAATATCTTTTGAGGGCATAAATAAAAATATATGTATATGAATATATGAAGGACATAGGTATTGGTAATATTATTGAGCCATCGGATCCAGCCTTATGCAAAACTTAGTTGTATCTTGAGAATATTCATATAGAAATAGTCTTCAGTAATATAAAACAATAACTCAATTAAAAACAAGGCCAAGGATCTGAATAGACATTTCTACAAGGAAAATAGGTGAATAGTCAATAAATATGTGAGAATGTGCTCAGTACAAGTCATCAGGGGAATACAAATGAAAATTAATGAGATATCACTTCTTTACTAACATGGCCAGATCCAAAGTTCAGAGGCAGATGATAGCAAGCATGTGAAGAAGTTAGAACTCACATGGTACTCTTGTGAAAATATAAAGTAGCACAGCCTCTTTGGGAAAGAATATGAAAATTCTTCATATAGACTTACAAAAATTACTTTAAAGTTCCAATTTTTTTTGAATTATTTATTTATTTATTTATTATCTATACAGAAGAGGGCACCAGATCTCATTACAGGTGGTTGTGAGCCACCATGTGGGTGCTGGGAATTGAACTCAGGACCTCCGGAAGAGCAGTCGGTGCTCTTACCCTCTGAGCCATCTCTCCAGCCCGAAAGTTCCAATTTAATCTGTGTGAAAAATTAATATTTTCTAACCAAAGACTTGTAATATTTTAAGAAACATCATTTGTAATAGCTAGGAGATGGAAACAACCAGAGGATCTATAATATGATGAATAGATAAGAAAAAAATGTGGTACACCTATTCAATGGAAATAGATTTGCTATGCTATAAATAAACTTCAAAAGCATTATGATAACTCAAAGAAACTACTCGGAAAATCCTAAATATTATATAATCCCATTCATAGGAAAATTTCACAACAGAAAGGTCTCTAAAGACAGGATAGATGAGTATTTGCTCAGAGGAATGGGAAGACAGGCATTGATAGCTAAAGATTACAGATCTCATTGGGAGGTGATGAAAAAGTTCTGAAATTGTGGAGATGGATGCATGTATCTGTGGCTGCATAAAAACCATTGAATTGACCCGCGTGCACAATTTAAATGGAATTATATACTACTCAAGCTGTTAAAATCAATGTTCTTTATAACAAGCCAGTTTTGAACTGACATTTCATCACTTACAATTGAAATTCATAATACAAGTTCTGCGAATAAAAAACAAGGGCTCTGTGGGAGGAAGTGTCATTATTCTCTGACTCTGGTCATTTATGTCAGTCTGAGTAGAAATAAGAGAAAAGTGTTGGTGGGTAACATACTAGAATCAGTCTGGTTCTGCTCCTCTATGCCACATCTTGGAGGATACAAATCCCCATCTCTCTCCAAAGTGAATAGAGGGTGTCACTAGCCTTCATCTGCGGTAGTACCAGGATCTATTCCAAAATGAGGTAGGCCAGGAAAGTTCTTGGCATCTACAGCTGGACTTCTAGTGTATCACCCGATTCCAGGTTTGATAACTAGGTACATGGACAATTCTCACCAGTGTGTCATTTCTCCTTCCCAGATCCATTCTTTCTCTTCCTCCAGCCTTCATGTCTGTGTTCCTAAGAATTTAACATGTTGTTTTCCTGGTATTATCTCTATGATCTCCAGCATTATCTAGGTCCAGCATTGACTTCATCCTGTAACTGTTGATGGTTCACAGTAAAGACTAAAGGAAATGCATAGAAAAGAACCAGTATAGCACCTGTCCTAGCTGTATGTGTCTTAAGTGTTGGCTTTCTTCCTCTTCCTCCAGCAAACCTTCCACAGGTTGGCTAGCTGGTCTTCCAAGTGTTCCCCTTGGACATGTTTAGACTCTCTAGTCTACCTTTCAGACTCTCCTCTTTTAGTTCTTCAAGACAGGCTGCTTGGTGAATCACTCTCAACTGTGAAGTGGCTCACTGGATTTCCAGTGCTTCACCCATGTAGATTTGTCTTTTCTTCATGGGACACCATTATCTAATCTGTCTGTCAGTGACTAGAACTGATGATTTCCAGTGAAATAACCATATATACCTATCAAATAGGAAACCTGAGTATTAGTCAGTGGTTTGGCTTATGCGGAGTATAAGTATACTTGGAAAAAAATGAAGAAACCCAAGGGCAGAACACTGGGTACTCTGCTACTAAGAAGTCAAGGGGAAGAAAGGGGCTTGTTTAAGGAATTTAAGAGCTAGGAGGAGAAAAAATGGAGGGTGAGATGCTTGACTCAAGTATTGCAGGAAAGAAAGTAAGATAAATACTAAGAATTTACTTTTAGGCTTAGTAACATGAAGACTGGAGAAACATTACAAACATTTACAAGAACAGTTTTGGTGAAACAGTGTGGATAAATAGCTTAAATCACATTTGTTTTTTGTAACAGAGGGTAGGGGCTGATACAAAACCCACAAGTATACAGACTAGCTAACTCTCACAAGGAAGTATGCATCAAAGGGAAACTGTGAGTAATGCATAATTGAAGAGAAAATATATTACAACATGATTGTTTGCTAATGGGAGTGGACCCATACAAAAGAAACATTTGACAGTGTAGGAGAGGGTGGGTACCATTATTGAGGCTCGTCCCTTGATAATATGAACCCTGGGCCCAGAGTAGGTTAGGGAATATTCATTCATGCCAACTGGAGGATTTAAATGAGTGGTCAGGTACAGATATCTTAGTATAATCATGAAAGAAATGGACAATTCTTCAGCAGTGTTTGCACCTTGACATAAAAAAACCCTCTGACTCTGAGATTCAGGAAAGATGTGTTGATATTTGAGGAGAAAGAGGTCTTCTGAGACAGTTACAATGAAAATGGAAGAGTGACTCAGATAGGCAATTACACCAGAAGTTCATAGCTGTTCCTGACCATAGTGGCCCTGAGTTTACAAGATAGTAGGTTTGTATGTGTTCCTCTTCCACCTTTTATTTATATTTGTTTAAGATTTATTCTCTCTATCACTTTCTGCATGTGTGAGGGGTGTGTGTGTGTGTGTGTGTGTGTGTGTGTGTGTGTGTGTATGCATGTGTGTATATGTATATATGTGCATGTACATGTATTACTGCATGGACTTTGTATATGACATGTATACAGGAACCAGAGGAAACCAGAAGAGGGCACTGGATCCTCTGGAACTGGAGTTAAAGGTGGGTGGGAGTCAATAGAAAGGTGTTGAGAACTGAACTTAGGTCCTCTAACAACACTCGTAACCATTGAGCCACCTCTCCAACCTCTCCAACCACATGCATTTGTCTCCTTTAAATTCAGTGGGTGAAAGTGAGGGTAAGGGTGAAGGTTAGATTGGCTAGGTTTGAAACTTTTTTTGAACCTGGAGTGATTAGGTGAGATGGAGGCAGAAAGAGAATTTTATCTGTGGACCACATACACAGAACTATCTGTGACAGAAAGTGAGACACAAAAGTGCAAGAAATATAAAATAGTCTGTTGGGTATATGAAATGAAGGTCACAATGGGACAAAGAATGTTAGGAGTCTTGGAAGCATGTTCTGTGAGCTAGAAAGGCAGGAGGTAGTAACAGGAGGATGGGATTCCTAAAATTGAGAACATAGTGATTTTTGTTGTTTTTGATGATCACAGTAGGTATGTCTGTGGGAATGGTGGCTGGGGTGAGGCAAAGGACATGGACTTTGAAGGATGTAAAGGAAATCAGAGATCAGCCAACAAAAATGTCATGATAATGGAGATCATTATCAGGAATGACTATATTCATGTGGCCCACAAAGTTAGGAAAGTCATTTACTATTAGTAGTTATCAGATAAATATAAATCAAAACAACAATGAGTTAGAAGCAAAATATCTACAAGCAATTGATAAATACATATACAGTGTTGGAGTTAATGTGGAGATATGGAGTCTGCATTCATTGCTGGTCATGTAAAAATGTGCATCTGCTTAGGAAAGTACTTGAATAATTTGTCATGTTGCTAAATGTAAACTTACTTTATGTATTTCATGAATGCCTTCAAGAGAAATAAAACATGTTCTCACAAAAATTTGTGCATAATTGAAAATTATAGAATTATTTATAATAGCAAAACTGTGCATACAATATAAATGTCTATCAAATGATGAATGCATAAACAGAGTATGGTATATCTCTTCAGTGGGATATTATCCAGCAAAAAGATAAGTGAAGTATCAAGACACATTATAACATAAATAAAACTTTTGAACATCATGTTGGCTGAAAGAAACAAACTACAGAAAGGCACATGGTTGTTGATTCTACTTACTTCTAGAATTAGACAAATCTATAGAGACAGAAAATAGATTAGTAGCTGGTTGTGGCTGGGGAAGAGTGCTGGGAGGCAGTGTCTGATAACGTATGTAAAGTTTCTTTTGCGGGTATTGAAAATATTCTCTAATTAGATTGTGGCAATAGTTACAACGAATATACTAAAATCTTTAAATTGACTTGATGGAGTAGAACCGGTGGGCATAGACTAATAATATAAACTTTGGTTCTAGTATGCATGTCTTAATAGTCAGGTAGAATGTTCTGGAAGAGGTGATTAAGACGTAGATATTTTTCTTTTTATTAACATATTAGACAGGCACGGTTATACCATTATACACTCCATAGTTTGGACTGGTTAAGGGACGGGTCTACCCTGTTTCTAGTAGCAGAATGGAGACTAAATCTAAGCGATTTTCTTTCAGTTCCTGTGTACTTAGCTACAAAAAAAAAAAAAAATCAATAACTCCTATCAAAAATGAGGTCACCAATATGTGTCCCAAGTAGCTCAGTCCTGAAAGTTTCTTTCTTTGCTTCTTCAGGCATGGTGACAGCCAGGACTCTTGGAGAAGAAATTTCTGAAGGATTTTTCTAGAATTTAGGGAAACTCAGACTGTACCAAAGACCTTGAAATTGTAGCAGATATAGAGGATTTTGCTAATGGGAGAACCTGATATGAAGAAGGTACTTAGGAAGGAATGGGAGAGTTTGGGAGGAGAGTGGTATTTAGAGATGAATAGAGCAACATGGGGTTAAGGGAGTCTGGTTAGAGTGATGAATTGCAAATGCCCTGACCTTTGTTAGTGACCTCTATAAAAGTAGTGTTTGACAGGAGTTATCCTAAAATCTCCAGGGCAGACCAGGAAGAGGAGGCTTGGAACTTTGTCATTATTGAGAATATTGTCAAGACGAAGGAAAAGGTGTTTTTTTAAAAGAAGTGGAGCTGAAGACATGCACACTGTGGGTGTCATTGTCCTCTGGGTTGGGAGTCCTGGACTGTATAAAATTGATAAAGAGAATTGAGCAGTAGCATGTATCATTTATTGCTGATTTATTGTTGTTACATTGGTTGAGGTGAGTATGTGCATGTGTGTGTCTTTTGCAGGTGTCTGTAGGTGCAAGTGTATGTGAGTGCATGTGGAGGCCAGAAGACAACTTCAGATGTCATTGCTCATGTGTTGCCCATTTTTTTTTTGGACAAGGTCTCTCATTGGTCTGAAGATTACCAAGTAGGCTAAGCTGCTTGTGTAGTGACCCCAGGGTCCCACTGGTGTCTACCTCCTTAGTACTGGGATACAAACACTTGTCACCACACCACTGTACATTTTATTTTTTTATGTGCATTTTGAAGGTTCAAACTAAGGTCCTCATGTTTGCAAGGCAATCATTTCATTAACTGAGCTATCACTCCTGCCCCTATTACTTTTCCAGTTATTATCACATTATAAAATTTCCTTCTCTGTGAGGGATGTCCACTTACTCAAAGCATCTTGAGTCTCTCAGGAGCATCCAGAAGAAAGAAATTTGCCTTTTCCATCCTGTTTTCT